>NC_060189.1:57309215-57319215 GCF_021184085.1 Oncorhynchus gorbuscha
AAGGAAGAGGAGGGGGAGGAGGAGGAGGAGGGGGGGGGACCATATCCGTAACCTGATGGGATGTTCTTTTCCTACCTCCGTCCATCTGCGGATCACATGCTGAATGAAACAAAGCGGACGAGAATTTCCCAACTGACCCTGCTTTCTCATGGGTCAAAATTATGTTTATGAATGAATGTTGAACTTAAATCAAATGAATCTTTCCCATTTCATGTTAACATAAAAACACAAGCAATACGAACTGCATTAGACTGGGGTTTTCTTGACTATGGTATTCCCAAGTTGTTTCCGCTTATGGTTTCACCTCAAAACTATAAGTTAAAACAGCTTTATTTTTTACATTTGATTTAATTGAACCTTTATTTAACCAGGAAGGCCTCATTTTTTCAAGAGCGTCTTGGCCAAGATAGGCTGCACCAAGTCATAAAACAATTACAGACGGACAACATGAAAAACTATAGGTAATCTAGTAAAAAAACATAGAATTCACAAGAGTATAAAAAAATCATAAAACAGCAAATTAAAAACATTGACAGGTCAGGGAGTCTCAAAAAACACCAATCGGGACAAGTTCTTCCAGTTTAAAAGTATTTTGTAAGGCGTTCCAAGCTGATGCCGCAGAGTACATAAAAGCCCTCTTACCAAATTCAGTTCGGACATTTGGAACAGTTAGCAGGATAAAGTCCTGCGAATGAAGAGAGTGCCCAACACATTTCTGAAAAATAAAAATGCCCAAATAAAATGTTAGGGCGACAGGCCTTCAGATAGATATACTAAGATGTCAAAGGGATTAGGAGGCATCACAACAACAAAATAACAAGATAGTTGAACATGGCTGTTTGTATGTGTAGATCCAAGCCCCTTGCCACTCCGGGACACATTGTTAACTTATAGCTGTGGTCTGTCTTCCCCTCCCTACCCTGTGATTCTCTCTCTACTGCCTCTCTACACGTAGCCCCGGCGTCCCACAGCTGCATCCCACATGTTTTCACGCTGTTCAACAATGCGGCTGGATGTCATTCTGCTGTTCTCAGACCTGCTGTGGTGCTTCTTCTTCTTCTTCTTCTTCTTCTTCTTCTTCTTCTTCTTCTTCTTCTTCTTCTTCTTCTTCTTCTTCTTCCACAACACACCAACCAGCCCCCAAAAAATGTTCAGTGGGGTAACAAAGTAATGCTGCGAGGACAGCTTCAGAATGCAGGGAAGGAAAGACGGGGGTAATTCTTCAGGTCAAATCTGGCAGGCAGGGGCTCTGCTCGGGTCATAGCAACACAGAGTCGTTTCCATAATTGCCCCACAGTCAAATCAGGCTGGATTCCTCTGGATCGCTCTAGATTCCTGTAGATAAGCAGCCTATTGGGCTCTTGTCAGTGCCGGCCTGTCTGCCGGACCCCCAAAGAAGAACAGGTGTGGTACTGGAAGTGATTTCCAGCTCCTCTGTGTGTTTCCACTGTTTTTTTTTTTGTAATTGCCACAGGACATTCCCCTTGCCTTTCGGATTGCTATCGTGTAATCTCTCTGAAGAGAGAGGCGAATGAAAGAGGATTTGTCCTGGGTTTGGCTTTGTCTTATCAGTGGTCTTCAGAGGAACAGCAATACCTTCGATTACAGACGTAGGGTAGGCAGCAAACGGCTGATGTTGGGGTAATACTGCCAAATCTACCTACTTTAAATATGGACTGATAGATCAATGTATCAATCAGGTGGGACCTCACTTCCGAATTCCAAATTGCTTCACAGCTGGGGGCCAGTTGTGCCAGCCATCTTCCTTGGCTACCAAAATTAGGCTCAAATCACTTCATCTGATGGCAAACGTTATCACTACACATCCAAGTATATCTGACCAAATTATGAAAGACAAGCATTGTCATTTTAAATTCCATAAAGTTAATGTGGAAGAGGTGAGTAAATGATTGTTGTCTATCAACAATGACAAGCCACAGGGGTCTGACAACTTGGATGGAAAATTACTGAGGATAATAGAAGACAATATTGCAATTCCTACTTACCATATTTTCAATTTAAGCCGACTAGAAAGTTTGTGGCCTCAGGCTTGAAGAGAAGCAAAAGCCCCCCTTACTGGCTCAAATAGCCAACCAATCAGCCTGTTACCAACCCTTATTCAACTTTTGGAAAAAATTGTGTTTGACCAGATACAATGCTATTTTATAGTAAACAAATTGACAACAAACCTTCAGCATGCTTAAAGGGAAGGACATTCATCAAGCACAGCACTTACACAAATGACTGATGATTGGCTGAGAGAAATTGATGATAAAAAGATTGTGGGGGCTGTTTTGTTAGACTTTAGTGCATCTTTTGACATTATTGATCATAGTTTGCTGCTGGAAAAACATATGTGTTATGGTGTAATATTATTGCTTCCGCCACTCTCCTCGCCTCTCCCTGGGCTCGAAACCAGGGACCCTCTGCACACGTAGACAACAGCCTCGAAGCACCGTTACCCATTGCTCCACAAAAGCCACGACCCTTGCAGAGCAAGGGGAACAACTACTTCAAGGTCTCAGAGCGAGTGACATCACTGATTGAAACACTATTAGCGCGCACCTCGCTAACTAGCTAGCCATTTCACATTGGTTACAATGGCTTTACACCCCCTGCTATTTTGTGGATAAAGAGTTACCTGTCTAAAAGGACACAGAGGGTGTTCTTTTTTTTAGCCCTTTTTTCTCCTCAATTTCGTGGTTTCCAATTGGTAGTACTGCATCGCCACAGGAGTCGCTAGTGCGCGATGAGACAAAGCTATCCCTGCCAGCCATACCCTCCCTAACCCGGACGACGCCATGCCAATTGTGCGCCGCCCCATGGGCCTCCCAGTCGCGGCCAGCTGCAACAGAGCTTGGACTCGAACCCAGAATCTCTGGTGGCACAGCTACCACTGCGCCACCCGAGACAGAGGGTGTTCTTTAATTGAAGCCTCTCCAACATAATCCAGGTAGAATCAAGAATTACCAAAGGCAGCTGTCTAGGCCCATTACTTTTTCAATCTTTACTAACGACATGCCACCGTCATTGAGTGAAGCCAGTGTGTCTATGTATGCAGATGACTCAACACTATACATGTCAGCTACTACAGTGACTGAAATGACTGCAACACCTAACAAAGAGTTGCAGTTAGTTTCAGAGTGGGTGGCAAGGAATAAGTTAGTCCTAAATATTTATAAAACTAAAAGCATTGTATTTGGGACAAATCATTCACTAAACCCTAAACCTCAGCTAAATCTTGGACTACATTATGTGAAAATTGAGTAAATTGAGGTGACTAAACTGCTTGGAGTTACCCTGGATTGTAAACTGGCATGGTCAGAACATGTTGATACAACAGTAGCTAAGATTGGGAGAAGTATTAAGTACCTTCTTGACAGCACTGTCAACAAGGCAGGTCCTACAGGCTCTAGTTTTGTCGCACCTGGACTACTGTTCAGTCGTGTGGTCAGGTGCCACAAAAAGGGACTTAGGAAAATTGCAATTGGTTCAGAACAGGGCAGCACGGCTGGCCCTTGAATGTACACAGAGAGGTAATATTAACAATATGCATGTCAATCTCTCTTGGCTCAAAGTGGAGGAGAGGCTGACTTCATCACTATTTGTATTTTTGTGAGGTATAGACATGTTGAATGCACTGAGCTGTCTGTTTGAACTACTGGTGCACAGCTCGGACACCCATGCATACCCCACAAGACATGCCACAAGAGGTCTCTTCACCGTCCCAGAGTCCAGAACAGATTATGAGAGGCGCACAGTACTACATAGAGCCATGACTACATGAAAGTAATGTAGTAATGTAGTCAGTAATTAATGCAAGCAGTAAAATTAGACTTAAAAAACACATAAAAATACACCTTATGGAACAGCGGGGACTGTGAAGAGACACAAACATAGGCACACACACACACACACACACACACACACACACACACACACACACACACACACACACACACACACACACACACACACACACACACACACACACACACACACACACACACACACACACACACACACACACACACACACACACACACACACACACACACACACACACACACACACACACACACACACACACACACACACACAATAAAATACGCACTATAAACACATGTACAATTAGATTTAGTACTGTAGATATGTGGTAGTGGTGGAGTAGGGGCCTGAGGGCACACAGTGTGTTGTGAAATCTGTGAATGTATTGTTGTTTTTTTATTGTAGAAACTGCCTTAATTTTGCTGGACCGAGGAAGAGGGATCCATAATAAATACAAATACAAATAGTGTATGTTAATGTTTCAGAGAATTGGTGAGGGGATTGGCGTGTTTACTTTTACATTAAGATATGCAACCTAGTGTTGGCTAATGCTTGCCATTATGTAGATCCCATTCTCAAAATATATAATCAAGTAAGTGCTATAGATAGGGGATGCTGAATACACATGAAACGACATATGTAGAAGACTTTACAATCCTAGAAAGAATCACTTCTAGAATGTATTCTCAAGTGCACTTGACTTCTCAATCTCACCTCTTCAATTCTTCTGTAGGCTATCACTGACGACAGCCCGTCCAGTGCTGACAGCCAGGTATTCATCGTTCCGTTCCGCGTACAGCCAAGTGCGCGCACTCGTGCTGTCTTACGTCACTGTGCTCGCTCCTCTTCTCGCGCGCTGGTTAAAAAGAAGGAGGAAAGAGCAAGGGGAAACATGTGAGCGCTCTGAGGATCTAGTGAGAGACAATTTTGTGCTTACTTTTTTGACCCAATGCACTGTGCTGAAACGGATTTTAAATCAGAAGGAAGGACACAAATTAAGCTTACTGCAATTCTCAGAGTTTGCTTATTCTTTGCTTTGTTTTCTTTACGAGAGAAAAATGTGTATTTCTGGGGTATGCCATCATAACCAGCACTACCATTAATTTATTTTAAATAACATTTTTTTCTTTAGCAAATATTTAATTCTGATTACTTTATGCGTATACCTTTATTAAAGTAAAATATTATAATCCTTTACCTGTGATACAGCATATAGGTCTATATAAATATAGATAATAGAGTATTTTGTAGTTTGCACCGTTGCTTTCAACAGTGATTTCTCTCACATCTTTTGATTCCAACGTTTTTTCAATATGAGGCATTTGAAATTTGTACTCGTGTTGGCTATTGCAGTCAACGTTTGGGAATGTGGGGATTCGAAATTTGGCGAGAAGGGGGAAATAAGCCCGAGGAGAAGGAGATGTTACGACGGGAGCATGCCCAAGCGACTGAAGAAGAGGGAAAGAAAACTGTCAGTGGACAGCGGTGCAAGCAGCGGGGAAGTTTGTCACAGGTTGTACCCTCGTGTGTCATGCTGCCCAACCAGGCGTGCTGCTTATCAGATAGTCCACCGGCGTGATGCCAGGGTATGTTGGGCTCGTTGCATTCTTTCATTGTGAGAGCTGTCTGTCTGTAGGCTAAAGCCAAACGCCCCGGGGAATGTATGTACTGCGTTGTGTGTCTTTTCGACTTGTTGTTGACAGTAGTAGAATGAACGATATATGAGGGAGGTGGGACTGTGAGAGGAAAATTCAACTGCAGCCTACTTACAAATTCTGTCGTTGTCCTGCTACTCTATGCTGTTTCTTTATCAGTCACATTAAATATGTAGAAAATCCACAACTATGTTGTTTAAAAGTGGGAAATGATATAAGCCTCCTGATTGTTGGTCTCGAGCGTGTCCAACGCGTTACAGTGTTACCATGGTTATGTTATAACCTTTTACGTTCATCCCCGCGCTTCAAAATAACACCACAGGAGCGCAGTCCAAGGGAGTCAGCACCATTGGCTATCGTTCAATTATACTAAGTTATTCTTTGCGTCCCACACCGCGGCTATGCGCACGTGTGGCATGTTTGTCACCGCACTTAGAATGTATTTTGCAACAATGTTGCATGTTATTATGTTTTTCTTCTTTCCAAACAGTTCCTGCACAGCATGTGCGCGTTTACTGTACACAGCCTACGCTGATGTCCGTTATAGACAAATTATTAATTATCGTCATGTTTAACTGCATGGATAAATCTTTAACACAGTCTTCATAGGCTACGTGGAGTTCACGGTAGAATTCGCCATATTCTCATGTAAACCGCTCCCAACGAATCGACATATGCGGCTGGGTGGTATCTCACTTTGTGTTGTGACAAAAACCATATTGCGTCATTTAATTTGCTCAAGTCATGCAAATAGGAGGAAAAACCCTGAACGGAACAAAAATAACTTCGACTTCTCCTCCCTACTACACTGCCCACACACAGAGCTCTTTTTGCTTATGGCAAAATAATAACAACAACACCATTGTGTTTGTTAGTTTCACTAATTGGTGAAGCTGGAGAACATCAGTCTCCCCATTCAGTCCCTCGACTCTGTCCAAGTGTTAAGGCTGCTGAGAGGGTATTATTCGTTCTTCACTCCCCCCTCTCACACCCACCCCTCACTAACTTACACCTATTCCCAAAGGGCAAGTGTTTTGTTGAAGATTTTTAACACCAGTCTTAGTGTTGCCTACAGCACAGCCTCTTTTCTCTATAGGGGCTATGTGTGGTGGTCTCCCTCTTTCTCTCTCTCTCTCTCTCTCTCTCTCTCTCTCTCTCTCTCTCTCTCTCTCTCTCTCTCTCTCTCTCTCTCTCTCTCTCTCTCTCTCTCTCTCTCTCTCTCTCACCCCCTGTGATTCCTGATGGTGAGACCTTATGAGGCTTGTGCAGCCCACATTGTCTAAGATTGAATGACAAGCAAATGTTTTCAAGTGTGACCTTTGTGCATTGATATGTTTGTTCCGGCAATTTCTCTGACAAAAGCCATTGTGCCGATCCTATCAAAGAAATGAGTCCTCCTGTAACAGCTGCTCCTCTACAGTGAGCTACTTACACGTCTGGCTTTGTGATCACGTCTCTGTGAGGAGGACAACGACCACCATAAAGGAGCTTATGGAAATGCATTTTGCATTTGGGCTGCTCATGTGAACTGGCAATCTTGTGTTATTGATGTGCTATGACACATTTCCCCCCACATGCCAAGGTATGTCACACAGATGGATGTTGTGCGCGTGTGTGGGTCAGTTTTTTTTTTACCTTCGGAGACTTGTGTCCCTTGCATTTCTGTTCCCCCAGTAATGCTATAATAGCGCTTGTACAGACCAGGATCGAGCCTACTGACTGAGAATTTCTCTTTCTCTGCTTTTGAGTAGCGAGGCGGTGGTGAAATTTTGCTGCTAAACACAACAAACAAAGGTCCTCTTGTTCTGGTTTGTGGTGATGGCAACATTGGAGCCCATCCCAGCAACATATGGGCACAGGGTATGGCAGAGAGCCCACAAATGCTCCTCTCCATGGACTGTGTGCCAGCCCATGGCACGCCGAATCAATGGGCAATTTAGAGCAGGAGGGCGGGCGGTTAGGCATGCCTACGGCGGTAGTACTCGCATATATTTGGAGGGGTTAGTACTAGTATTAGTATAGTAACATATACTGTTACCACTTAGCAGACACTGTTATCCAAAATGACTTTGAATACAGTGAGTGGATACGTTTTAGTATCTGTATACTGCAGGGATTAAACCCACGTCCTTGCCGTTGTTGGCGTCAATCTCTTACCAACTGAGCCACACCTGACCACTACAGTTACAGAGCGAGAGTAAGTTAAAACACACAGACATGGACAACCAGGTTTCAGCCCAAGCTAAGCCTACCCTGCCTAATGCTGACCTGTCAACACTTCTAAAGGCTAACGGCTTTTAGCTGCTCTGCACTCTTTATTAGTATAGTATTAGTATGAGTATATTTATTAGTATGTTTATTAGTATATTTATTGCTTGTTTATAGCCGGGTTTATCAACCTCTGTGTGTGCTTCTGGCAAGTTCTAATCACCCGTGTTTTACAATGTCCCGGTAAGAGGAGTAGAACAAACATTCTTTGGCCATCTCTAGTCGTGGTCCTGAGGGGCTATAAAACAACCAAAGGGCCTGTGTTCAACCTGTGGTCACAAAACGGTCTCGAACACGACCGCAGGGTGGCCGTATCCTTAAGAAACAGCTTTCACTTCCAGACCTAGTCAGGTTATTGTTGAACTGAGAGAGAGAGAGAGGGAGAGAGAGAGAGAGGGAGAGAGAGAGAGAGAGAGAGAGAGAGAGAGAGAGAGAGAGAGAGAGAGAGAGAGAGAGAGAGAGAGAGAGAGAGAGAGAGAGAGAGAGAGAGAGAGAGAGAGAGAGAGAGAGAGAGAGAGAGAGAGAGAGGGGGAGAGAGAGAGAGAGAGAGAGAGAGAGAGAGGGGGGTGTCCATATGTTGGACCCAGGTCTGTAGGCCTAATTGACTAGGACAGACTGCTAATTTGTTGATACCAGTGCGGGAATGATGTGCCTGTCTATCTCTAAATTGGTGTTTACACACGGACGGACCTCACACAGTGCAAAGCACTACCAGCCTGCCTGCTGCCTAAGCAGCACACATGTCTGGATGCAGGACAGATTACGTTGTGTTTTATTACACCTAATTTGCTACGTAAATAATCCCTGCTAATTTCTGGGGCCTAAATCTCTTGTTTACTTTTGTTTAGCGACCTAAGTAACGCTTCAAACCCTCTAATTCGGCTCCATCCATTTTGGCCCCAGCCGCCCCGACATATGAAATGTAATTTGAACTTAACTGTTTGTGCACTTAGGTAAACAAGTTGTGAGGGAGAGAATCTTTTTCTCAGAATGTGCCGCGTATTGCAGCGGTGGATAATTGAAGTTAGGTTATATCATCTCCATGCTAATGTCTTACAATAATGTTTATTATTAACTGGGTGGTTCGAGCCCTGAATGCTGATTGGCTGAAAGCAATGGTATATCAGACAGTATACCACGCGTATGACAAAATATGTATTTTTACTTGTCTGATTAAGTTGGTAACCAGTTTATAATAGCAATAATGCACCTCACGAGTTTGTGGTATATGGCCAATATAGCACGGCTAAGGGCTGTGTCCAGGCACTCTGCGTTGGTTTGTGCATAAGAACAGCCCTTAGTCGTGGTAAATTGGCCATATACAGTATAACACCCTTTGCATGGCTTGTAATTTGATGGCATGTCAGCGATATTGTGTGATTAGGCCTAGGGGGGGGGGCTAATTATACAATATCGCTGACATGCCATCAAATTACAAGCCATGTTGAGGTGTAAAACATTAATGCTCACTAAGTCCGTATTTTAATCAGTCATTTTTCCTTGTTGCGTGTGGTCCCTCCTTCTAGATCTTCTCCACCAATAACACGGAGTGCAGCCGTCTCCTGGAGGAGATCAAGTGTGCACACTGTTCACCCAACGCCCAAGTGCTGTTCCACTCCCCCGAGTCGGACAAGGTCCCCCTCAGAGAACCCCACCTGCCACGCCTCTGCCAGGACTACTGCCGAGAGTTCTACTATACCTGCCGCGGACACATACCAGGTAACCATTCTACTACACCTACCGCTAAGATATACCAGGTAACCATTCTACTACACCTACCACTTAGATATACCAGGTAACCATTCTACTACACCTACCACTAAGATATACCAGGTAAGCATTCTACTACACCTACCACTAAGATATACCAGGTAACCATTCTACTACACCTACCACTAATATATACCAGGTAACCATTCTACTACACCTACCACTAAGATATACCAGGTAAACATTCTACTACACCTACCACTAAGATATACCAGGTAACCATTCTACTACACCTACCACTAAGATATACCAGGTAAACATTCTACTACACCTACCACTAAGATATACCAGGTAACCATTCTACTACACCTACCACTAAGATATACCAGGTAACCATTCTACTACACCTACCACTAAGATATACCAGGTAACCATTCTACTACACCTACCATTAAGATATACCAGGTAACCATTCCACTACACCTACCACTAAGATATACCAGGTAACCATTCCACTACACCTACCACTAAGATATACC
>NC_060189.1:57321715-57359215 GCF_021184085.1 Oncorhynchus gorbuscha
TGGCCCCGTCCTTCTTTGGCAAGCCCTCCTGAGCTGCCCTGGCTGACGTCAGCCCCCTGACGGTGCTGTGTGCTGTTTGGGGATGTGTAAGCTGTAAGCACCCTGGCTACGGTCTAGACATGACCGGCTCTGACACCTCGCGCCACCAAGGGAGCTCCTCACACACAGCCTCAGACACCCACAAACTACGGCCTGTTTAAAAAACGCCACTCACACCATCAGTTTGTTTTCCTTGGTGATAAATTCGATGGAACGTAAACACAATCAGAGCTGCCTCGCTGGACCTGGGCCTCGCCTCTCGAACTGCTCCCCCGTACGTGTAGGCAAGGCAATGCCAGCCCTGGAGGGAGTCTCCTCCCGGTGTGGAATAAGCAAGGAGATGACATGGAGATGACATGCAGTTTCCTACAGGATAGGATGGTATTGTGAGATGATAGGAGACCTGCTTGATAGGCCGCCCTCCCTGAAAGCTCCCCGTCCTCAGAAGTAGGGCCTTTGAAGGGCTGTTACCTGCCTGCCGTGCCTCCCAGTGAAGTGCACATTCCTTGTGATCAAACGGCACCGCTTGCCCCCAGCCAATTCTTCTTCCTATCTGTGTCGCCATGGCAGATTAAATCTGCTTGCGATTTGCTGAACAGAGAACAGTTTCAACCACACATGTGGTGGCTCTACACCACCACCAGCACTATCAACATCAACCCCCCCCCCCCCCCCCCATGTACATATTACCTCAATTACCTCGACTAACCTGTACCCCCGCATATTGACTCGGTACCGGTACCACCTGTATATAGCCTCGCTATTGTCTTTTTCTTAACTCTTATTTTTCATAAAACTGCATTGTTGGTTAAGGGCTTGTAAGTAAGCATTTCACTGTAAGGAAAACCCCTGTTGTATTCGGCAGAGAGAGAGAGGGATAGAGAGAGAGAGGGATAGAGAGAGATGGAGAGAGAGAGAGGGATAGAGAGAGATGGAGAGAGGGATAGAGAGAGATGGACAGAGAGAGATGGTGAGAGAGAGATGGAGAGAGAGATACAGCAGCCAGCGAGCTGACAGACAGCAGTGAAAGCTTAGAGTTAAACCCAGAGCTTCATACCAGGAGCTTGAGCCAGAGAAGGAGTCAGTCACCCCCCCCCCATCAATCCTTCCCTCCCTTACTCCCCCTCTACACAGATCAGCATATGTGGTGACGAATGACACATTTATTTTTCTACAAAGGTTGTGTATATGTAAAGCTGCTGAAGTGCATCAAGATGTCAAGTACTTTGGGTGGCCACCCAGGTTGTGTTGGAAGACAACCAGATGGAAGTAGAACTATAGCGCCAGCTCACTGCCTGGGATGTGGACAGAGGTTTTTTCCCCTCTTTCTCTCTATGTCTCTGTCTCTCTCTCTCTCTCTCTCTCTCTCTCTCTCTCTCTCTCTCTCTCTCTCTCTCTCTCTCTCTCTCTCTATCTCTCACTCTTTATTTCTTTCTCTCTCTCTCTCTCTCTCTCTCTTTCTCTCTCTCTCTCTCTCTCTCTCTCTCTCTCTCTCTCTCTCTCTCTCTCTCTCTCTCTCTCTCTCTCTCTCTCTCTCTCTCTCTCTCTCTCTCTCTCTATCTCTCTCTTTCTTTCTTTCTTTTCTTTCTTTCTTTCTTTCTTTCTTTCTTTCTTTCTTTCTTTCTTTCTTTCTTTCTTTCTTTCTTTCTCTCTCTCTCTCTCTCTCTCTCTCTCTCTCTCTCTCTCTCTCTCTCTCTCTCTCTCTCTCTCTCTCTCTCTCCTCTTTTCCCCCCCCCAGGCCAGTACAATAAAACTGGTACATAGTGTGGAGGGAGAGAGAGGGAGAGAGAGGGAGAGAGAATGCAGTGCTCGGTGCCACATGTTTATGGAAGTAGTTAACCATAAATTGTCTAAAATTAGATGGCCCTCTAAGTACATATCATTCTGGATGCAGACAGAGGATTTTCCTCCTATGGATTTAAGAGTCCCTTTCTGGATTTGTGTCCTTATGTATTGTTTTTTTTTTGGGGGGGGGGGGGGGTTAAGCAACATTTTTTCTGCAATTTGTTGGTTTTCTGTTCAACTGTAATATGCATTTGTAGTAATCACTATTGCCTCTTAAGAACATGTTTAATTAAATCTCAAATATAAAGCACTGGCAGAACCCTTCCAGAACTGTACTCTGCATCGACACATGCAAAGTGCTGACCAACAGTATTAAACCTGGACGGTAGCCTTTACTGTGTCTTTAAATGTCCTCCTGCTCCCGTGAAACTCCCTCTCCAGCTCCCCATTAGGCTGTGTACTTATCCCTCATTTCTCCATAAAGACATTTACGGCCTGAGTCTCACTTTAAACTAGAGGTCTCCCTCCCTCCCCTCTGCATCTGAGGTCCTGGGACCAGCATGGTTAAGATAACTGCAGGCACAAAGTAGGTGGGTGGCATAGGCCCGGGAGTGTTTGTGTGTGTGTGTGTTCTGAGTGTGTGTGTGTGTTCTGAGTGTGTGTGTGTTCTGAGTGTGTGTTTGATCTCCGTGTTGTATTTAGATGTTTAGTGGGATATCCTATCACCTCCAGTGGTAGTGTGGTCAGCCTTGTGGTCGGTGTGGGGGGGCCAGGATGTAGGGAGGGAGGGATGTGTGGGGGCCGGAGAGCGAGATGAAAGAGGGGAGAGACAGTCCCGTTTGTGTTTTTATCACTGCGGTGTTTGCTCTCCTCCTCCGCCCCTCTGAGGGTTGTGTTAAGGGTTGTGTTAAGGGAAACAATATTGGCACGGTTGTTTTTAGGTCACGGGCAGGTTTTAAGATACGCCGCTTGCTGTTCGTGGTTTTGCCCTGCTAGCACAATAAGAAAGGGGGGGGGGGTTCCTAGAATCTTGGAATAATGTTGTGACTGTGGGTCTCTGAAGGTGGCCAATCAGGCGGGGTTGGGGCTGCTGTGTCTAATGAGGATATATTCCCAGATTACTTTGTGCCCCAGACCCTGGTGTTCAACCAATTTACAGTACAGTACAACTAGCAGCTCCAAGAGAAATCAAGGTGGTCTTGGGAAATAACCGTGTGATGGGGACATTTTTGCTTTGAACTTCCCCAAAGCACAAGCAAGCAGTGGAACACAATCAATCAACATTTGGGAACATAATTTCTTGATTAGGGTTTTGAGGCAGACAGAATATTTCTATCCCTAAAAATGTGCAAAGTTAGTGTTTGGAAGACTGGGCTGTTAATTAAACATGGTCAGTTTTGAATTAGAGTTTCTCACATTTCACATGCTGTGCCCATGTGCCTGCTGCTGGGCTGAGGAGGGTGAAAGCCTCTAGGCTGCGGCCCAAATAGGTACTGGTCAAAAGTAGTGCACTATATAGGGAATAGGGTGCCATTTGGCACTGGCCCCTAACAGTGCTTTAATTTAATGTGAATTTCATGTTTTACTTAATATTCCAAATATCTGGAAAGCTATTAGGTATCCACAGCAGTCACCCACATGAGGTAGAGCTGCGAGGCATAGCAACAGGGGTCAAACAGCCATAGACAAAAAAACTAATCTTGTTGTTTTGGAAAAGGAGGGAAGCGCCCTCTACCAAATTATGGCTCAGCGAATTGGCAAACACTGTACACTTAGAAAGAATTAGATATATTCTGAACAATAAATTATCAACATTTGATCAAATCTGGCAGCCTTTCCTCTCCTACTTGGACGAGTCAGCGCTGTGAATTTGTACTTATTAACGCACTCTCAATGGTGAAATTTTAATCTACCTTTGGGCAGCGTGTGCTGGCCCTACCACCCGAGCAGTTGGGAGGGGGGGGGAATGGGGGATAGGGGGGACATCTTCCCTCTTTCTTTCTACGTGTCCTTGTTCTGTATGTCGTGTTCTGTATTATTTGTTCTGCACCCAGAACTCTGGGTCTTGTTGTTCCTGTATGCTCTTTTATGTTTAGATAAGAATTGTATACCTGTCATGTATACCTATACACCATTCTTGTGTGTGTTTAATAAAAATATTTGAAACAAAACAGCCATAGAAACAGGGGTCAAATGATAAAGGTAAAGATGGACGGGGCCTCAGTGGTGCATGCTGCAGAGTTGAAGACCTGAGGAGCAGTCTTAACAGCATATTCCTCACATTCTGTTCAGATCTAACCCAGTTGGCCTCTCTGGCCAAGCCTTTCTTCACTTGTTCAGCCCAGGCTTAGCCAGGATTTGGTTTGGCTCATTCAGCACAACTCTCAAAAACAACTGTATGAAGACTTAAGGAACTAAAGCTGCGTAAACATGAATTAAGGGAGACTAACTAGGGGGGGATTTAGCTTCAGCTCGCTGGTAAATTGGATGATGTTGCATCATGGTTTGAACAAGGTGTGATTGAATTGAATGGTCTTTCTCTGCCTGCGGGCCGTTGTCTGTGTCCATGGTGTTTTCAGAGCTGTTCCAAGCCGATGTGGATGAGTTCTGTCAATACTACGGACGGCGGGACGGAGGCCTGTGCTTCCCAGATTTCCACCGAAAGCAAACACGGGGACAGGACTCCAACTACTTGGGAGATGAGAAAGTCGAAGACATCAACAGGTTTGTAACGGTTCACTTTCAAAATCTCTTTTACTTGTATACGTTAGGAAGAGTGCATTTAAGGTATGCTTTTTAAATATTGAGTTAACCATCCAAAAAGGACACTTTCAGTGAGTTGAGGAAAGAGAGGCCATAGTGTGTATCATGGCATCTCCACACTCTGAACCTAATGTGTGTCACTTTGACTGGCCACCACCACCGGTCTCGCCCCAGGCGGTATGTACTATGAACCAGGGTCATGGGAGACATGCCAATGCCAAGCCTGGATGACCTTACCCGTCACCCATCTCTCCAGTCATCACCAAAGCCTGCCGTTTGTTCAGGGTGCATTGGGCCGGGCTTTGGCCACACAATGGAAATGCTTACCCTGCAGGCCAGCCCTCCCTCACTGCTAGCTAGCAGTACGTCATAGACAAACTTTCCCCTTTTTTTTGTCTGCTCCGGTGGAGAGAGAGCCTCTGAGCTCTCCGTCTCCGTCCCAAATGGCACCCTATTCCCTATGTAGTGCACTAGTCCTATGGGCCCTGGTGAAAAGTAGTACACCATATAGGGAATAGGGTGCCATTTGGGACGCAGACCCGTTCAAGCCCCCCTGACGCGAGCTGAGAGCGCTGCTGCTGGACATGTGACCAATTGACCGTCCTGCTGTCTCGAGCCGGATCGGACCAGACCAGAGAAACTATGCTGATGCTGTCTGTCTATGATGTCTAGCTAAGTGCTGTCTGCATTCCTGGGGTTGATGGGGTTCTCCTCTAGTCGTTTCTAGTAATGACCCCTTGCTATGCTAAAGAGCACTGTAATTGTAATTGCACTGAACTCTAGGATGGATGGCCGGGATGGCCGAGGAGAGATATAGAGCTTCTGTTGGCAGCCGCTCATCTAAAGAGAGTCTTGTTGAGCTGACTCTCCCCTTCTCATCTTCCGCCTGGGGCCGGCCAAAAGATGATGAGCAAGGAGAGAGGGCCAGGTTTTAACCACCGATGTCATCTAACATCATAAGTCTTAATCAGACCTCCCACTTCAAAACTGGCCTGAGGGAGAGAGAGAGAGGTAGAGCGAGAGATAGAGAGAAAGAGAGACAGGGAGTGAAAGAGAGAGGCAGAGGGAGAGATGGAGAGAGAGCCAGGGAGCGAGAGAGAGTGGCAGTGAGAGAGAGAGAGAGAGAGCCAGAGTGAGGGAGGGAGAGAGAGAGAGAGAGAGAGAGACAGGGAGTGAAAGAGAGAGGCAGAGGGAGAGATGGAGAGAGAGCCAGGGAGTGAAAGAGAGAGGCAGAGGGAGAGAAAGAGAGAGAGCCAGGGAGCGAGAGAGAGTGGCAGAGAGAGAGAGAGAGAGCCAGAGAGAGGAGGGAGAGAGAGAGAGAGTGGCAGTGAGAGAGAGAGAGAGAGAGAGAGAGAGAGAGAGAGAGAGAGAGAGAGAGAGAGAGAGAGAGAGAGAGAGAGAGAGAGAGAGAGAGAGAGAGAGAGAGAGAGAGAGAGAGAGAGAGAGAGAGAGAGAGAGAGAGAGAGAGAGAGAGAGAGAGAGAGACAGGGAGTGAAAGAGAGAGGCAGAGGGAGAGATAGAGAGAGAGCCAGGGAGCGAGAGAGAGTGGCAGTGAGAGAGAGAGAGAGCCAGAGTGAGGGAGGGAGAGAGAGAGAGAGAGAGAGAGAGAGAGAGACAGGGAGTGAAAGAGAGAGGCAGAGGGAGAGATGGAGAGAGAGCCAGGGAGCGAGAGAGAGTGGCAGTGAGAGAGAGAGAGACAGAGTGAGGGAGAGAGAGAGAGAGAGAGAGAGAGAGAGAGAGAGAGAGAGAGAGAGAGAGAGAGAGAGAGAGAGCCAGAGTGAGGGGAGAGAGAGAGAGAGAGAGAGAGAGAGAGAGAGAGAGAGAGAGAGAGAGAGAGACAGGGAGTGAAAGAGAGAGATAGAGAGGGCGCACATCTGCTGTGTGTTTGAACTTGACACATGCGTCACGATGACAGCATAGCACCAGACAGGAAACTGACGGGGTGAGATAACTGAACTTACACCCTTTTTCCTCCAATGAATATCCATCCTTCACTCAGACTCTCAATGGCAAATTATGCCCAGGGATTGGGAATGTCTTGAAACAAGTGTGTGAGGAGCGAGAATCGGCGTCATGTGTTAGCTTGCCGTCGCGATGTTGTATAATGGAGTTTGAATGTTCTGTTTCCCACATCAAATGTGAACTGTGGTTTTACGCAACACTTGTTGCACAGCTGGAGACCCCTCATCCCCCATTTAAGCATTGCTCCACTAAATTCACCCGTGGAGTGACATATGTATGTATGTGTGTGTGTGTGTGTGTGTGCCCAATGCACATGAATCAAAGTCACTGCCTATGGAAGTGTCTAAACTCTTACTCAACCCTTCCCATCATGTCATGCTATTGCTTCACTCATACTTTGTAAATCACTGGTATTAACTTACTGTCAAAGTCAACTCAATCAGTGTATGTATATTGTGGGGGTATATTATGTCTTTCTCTCTCTCTCTCGCTCTCTCTCGCTCTCTTTCTCTCTCCTCGCTCTCTCGCTCTCTCGATCTGTCTCTCACGCTCACTCTCTCTCTTTCTCCCTCTCTCCATCTCCCTCCTTCCTTTCCTCTCTCAACGGGATTATCCGTCTGCGACCTTTCGTTCCTCCTCCTGCCGCCCAGGAAGCACAAGCACAACTGCTACTGTGCCCAGGTGGTGCTGAGTGGGCTGAGGCAGCCAGTAGCCGTGATGCACTGTGGGGACGGATCCCAGCGCCTCTTTGTCCTGGAGAAGGAGGGCTTCGTCCGGGTGCTGACCCATAACATGGAGCTGCTGAAAGAGCCTTTCCTGGACATCCACAAGCTGGTGCAGACCGGACTCAAGGTCAGTGAGGAACACAACACGCATCCCTAATGACATCCTATTCTCTACATAGTGCACTACTTTTGACCAGAACCCACCGGGGCACCTGAACACCGCTCCAAACTCTAATTCACATATAAGCGATGGTACTTGTTCACCCCGTGTCTTCCCAATGTAAATGTACCTTAACACCAGTTTTAACACCAAAACGGTTAACTATCAATGTAGGGAGCGGACACAGAGGGAGAGTGTCAGGACCCGGTACGAACCCGGGTCTCCGGAGTGAGAAACAGTCACTTAACCAACTGAGCCACGAATAGTCGGCAGAACCCAGAAGATGAGGCAGACACAGCAGTACTTGAGACGGTGTATTTAATGAAGTAAAAAGTGAAGTCCTTCAGGAAAACATGTAACTCCACAACCTCAAAAGGAATTCCACAAGAACAAAGGTAATCCTCCAAGACAAAAAGGTAAATCCACAAGGTGGAAGGTAAAGCATAAAAAACCTCAAAAGATACTCAAAAATAAATAAACAAGAACAAAAAAACAGAATTCCACAAGCGAGTCCACCGGGATCAACAATAGTTCACAGAATACTAGGGCTGGGTGCTAACATACAAACACAGAGCAAATAACTGAGGAAAACTAAGGGTTTAAATACAATCAGGGGAAACGAGGCACAGGTGCAAATAATAATGGGGATCAAGGGAAAACAAAAGGTCAAAAAGCACAATGGGGGCATCTAGTGACCAAAAACCGGAACAACCCTGGCCAAATCCTGACAGAGAGCAACACTTACGTGGTTTTATTTCTGTGTTGCAAACATTGAGGAGAGGGAGAGAGAGTAGAACACAGTCTTGGACACTCCTCAAACATTTCTACTTCTAAGACCTACCTCTCTCGTCTGATAATTCCGACCAGCCAAGACCCTTCCTTCCAGACTTAACCCCCCCCCGGAGTCTATTCGCCAGTCCTACACTTCATTAAGTAATTGAAGAAAACCATCAGCTATATGTTAATTGTCCCAACACGGCTAACTCACACATTGTTATCTTTCAATGAGCTTAGCACACACGTTGAGAACATTGCTAATGTGCTGCTAATTCGTATAAGGTGGATAAATGGCTTTTTAAGTGTTACTCTACTCTCCCCCACCAAGCTGTTTCCATACAGGTTAGCTCCGTACAATCCCACAAGATGAAAAACGATCAGACTAACACGTCACTGGCCAATACTTTATTATGATAAATGGTATGATATGATTTCACACAGCAATAGCCCCTCTCACAACAGTGGAAGACCAGCTGTATCTGTCTTTTAGTGGTCAAGCCTGTCTATACCATCTCTCTCTCTCTCTCTCTCTCTCTCTCTCTCTCTCTCTCTCTCTCTCTCTCTCTCTCTCTCTCTCTCTCTCTCTCTCTCTCTCTCTCTCTCTCTCTCTCTCTCCTTCTATTCTCTCTCTTTCCCTCTCTATTCTCTCTCTCCCTCTATCTATTCCCTCTCTATTCTCTCGCTCTCTCTCTATCTATTCTCTCTCTATTCTCTCTATCTATTCTCTCTCTATTCTCTCTCTCTCTCTCTCCCTATATCTATTCTCTCTCTCTCTCTCTCTCTCCCTATATCTATTCTCTCTCTCTCTCTCTCTCTCTCTCTCTCTCTCTCTCTCTCTCTCTCTCTCTCTCTCTCTCTCTCTATCTATTCTCTCGCTCTCTCTCTATCTATTCTCTCTCTATTCTCTCTATCTATTCTCTCTCTATTCTCTCTCTCTCTCCCTCCCTCTATCTATTCTCTCTATTCTCTCTCTTATCTATTCTCTCTCTATTTTCTCTCTCTATTCTCTCTCTATTCTCTCTCTCTCTCTCCCTCCCTCTCTCTTTCCCTCTCCACCCTCGGTTGCTAAAGAACCATCTGGTGTCTGTCCAGAGCGTTCTAATAACGAGGGGTCTAAGGAGATGAACTGTGTTCACGGTGCACACACACACCAGAAGTACTCGTCACCCGTCCCTCTCCGGTGCAGTTTCCTAGAGACAGGAAACCATTGGCATGTCTGGTACTTCTGAAAAGAATTAGCACCTATCTGACATTTACTCACTCAGTCTGGTCTGCTCTGACCTTCCATCATCATGGAAATCTAACTTCCGGAGAACAGGGGAGGACAAGAGGAGAGAGGAGTCTGGAGCTGGGGCTCGGGTTGGCTGGCCTCCCCCCTCAAAGATATGTTATACTGCCGTTTGGTTTGGAGAAGAGAAGAGGAGCAGCACACCCACGAGAGCGAATCAAGAAGAAATTCAATCATCACCAGCCGCCCGCTCCTCCATAGCTTTGTGTTGGCAGAGCCTCTGGGCAACAGTTGAATAGGAAGTGGTCTTTTTCTTCATCGACGTCGTCTTGGAAGCCAGGGAGAGGATTGGTGTAGTAAAGCAGTATTCCATGTAGGCATCATTTCAACCTCAGTAGTACCATAGACATGCAGCGTCAGATCCAGTGCCAGTAGTTGGAAACATCATCTTTATAGCTGTGTAGGATTGTTAAGCTTTTGAAATGGCCTATAATTTACCATGTCATTTCAGGTTCAGTTTCAATTTCTCACCTGCTAGGACCTGTTAATGCCATCGTAGCGCTTACCAGCTCTTACCACATAACTTTACATGGAGACATCCACTTCTCCCACTGACGGTTAGCTATGTGTCACAGACAGGTTTGGGGTCAATTCCATTTAAATTCTAGACAATTCAGGAAGTACAATGACATTCCAATTCTCTTCAACGCTTTTCAATGAAGAACATTTGGAAATGGAATTTGAATTTTTATTTTTTCTGAATTGACTGGAATTGAAATGGAATTGACTCCAGCCCTGCTCACAGACAGTTACATCTAGAGCTGTCTCAGAGAAGGAGTACTGATCTGGGATCATCTTTCCCCCTGTCCATGTAATCAAGGTCATTGTGTGAGTTAAAAGGCAACTCTTAATACATATGGCCCCTGATGATGTTTATCCGTATCCAAGGCGATAGCTGTAGTTTTTGAATTTGAGAGTGAACTGATAGTGTCTAGAGATAGGGAACTGGGGAAGAGGAGGAGGAGGGGGCACACTTTTTGGACAGGAAGTTTATCTATCACGCATGCCTCCCACTGTTCCTTTAGAAAGAGGACAGCGGAGATTACAGGGAGTGAAGCGGACCCCAGCGAATGGACATGCAAACAGGCCCACAGGGAACCCAGGACGACCCTCCTGCTGTCTTATCATCATTAAACCTAACTGCTAGCGGATAAAACAATCATTATGACAATTAGAGAGTGGCTTGAGACCCGGAAGGCTGGCCGGTAGGCCCCCCTGAGTCCTATTCTGTGATGTTGGCTATTGGCTGCTACAAGATTCTGGCCGCAGGGGCCCCCAGCACCAGGGGACCAGGGGGGCTACTAGGGGGGGCATCCAGAGGGGGCTACCAGGGGGGGGGGGGGCTGAGGTGTTTACTCACTGCATCAACAGGACATAGTTCTCTCTATACATATAGAACACTCAGGAGCCTCAGGGGAAGTGGAAGATGAGGGGCTGGAGTGAGACTCACTGAGAGGGGAAGATAAGGGTTTATCATTGCCCTGACTCCCCTAGCTGCCACATGCTTTGATTGTAATGTTCTGTGGTTCCTTCTGTGGTTCCTTCTGCCCCCCCGACCCCCCCGTGACAATTAAGATGACCCGCTCAGACACAATGCTGCCGAAGGGAGGGAGCGAGGGAGGCTCTCCTTCTCTCTTCACCGTGGGTGTTCCCTGACACCCAATCTCCCCTTCCCCTCCTGTCATTACTTGATTGTGTGTAACGCACTTGCTGGCGTCCTCTTCCTGGTAGGAAGCCTGCTAATTCCGACATTCCCTAACACCCCTTCTCCCACACACAGAGTCCTCTCTCAAACTTGCCCTGTTTGACATTGTTTCTGTCCATCTGTCCCGGGGGCGTCACAGTCACCATCCTCCAAGCCCATTGGATCAGATACTCTCATCTCTAACAACTGATTGACTGATTGTTTCCCAGCTGCTTGGTGATTAAATGGAGGCTTGCACCACCACCGCCAGGCTGTGGCTCAGATGTGGTGAAGGCAGCTCGGCGGGCACGGTGCGGAACCGTGTGGCACAGTTCTGAACAGGGGGCTGTTATCTTTACGACTCGTCACTACTAACTGTACCACACGGCGTGTTCAGCATGTCTCAGCTCAGTACTAACACCCGATAGTGTCATGCTGACTATAAAGCCATCACGGCGCGTTAACTGAGGTGCTCAGACAGTTAACTTGTTTTGGGTTTTCTGTTTCAAGCGGGAACCACTTCCAGATGCTGTTGAAGGAGAGAGAAGGCAGCCCAACATCCATACTTAATCTCCCTGTATCCAGCGGTGGCTGACAATATGCTGGCTTTCATTTCATTCATGGTGACACATTGCCTATGTGCAAATAGAGCGACGCCGTTGTTGGTTGCTTACATCAGCCAGCTGCAAAGGCAATGGGGCGAAAGCGGTTTGGAATGAAGACATCTGCTTTGAGCAGTGTGGGTTCGCCTAACACTCTTATTGAAGTGTGTTAGCCTGTGTGACAGGGCTAGGGGCGCGGACGCGCAATAAAATATATTCACTGTGAGACAAATATCTCATGCTGTGTTCTTGTGCTCTGTCACACTGCATCTACAGCTGTTGGGCTAACTCAGCCAGAGACAGTGGAGGTTCCTCTCAGACTGTCAAGCTAACTCAGCCAGAGAGAGTAGAGGTTCCTCTCAGACTGTCAGGCTAACTCAGCCAGAGACAGTAGAGGTTCCTCTCAGACTGTCAGGCTAACTCAGCCAGAGAGAGCAGAGGTTCCTCTCAGACTGTCAGGCTAACTCAGCCAGAGAGAGGTTCCTTTCAGACTGTCAGGCTAACTCAGCCAGAGAGAGGTTCCTCTCAGACTGTCAGGCTAACTCAGCCAGAGAGAGTAGAGGTTCCTCTCAGACTGTCAGGCTAACTCAGCCAGAGAGAGCAGAGGTTCCTCCCAGACTGTCAGGCTAACTCAGCCAGAGAGAGGTTCCTTTCAGACTGTCAGGCTAACTCAGCCAGAGAGAGGTTCCTTTCAGACTGTCAGGCTAACTCAGCCAGAGACAGGTTCCTCTCAGACTGTCAGGCTAACTCAGCCAGAGAGAGCAGAGGTTCCTCCCAGACAGTCAGGCTAACTCAGCCATATAGAGCAGAGATTCCTCTCAGACTGTCAGGCTAACTCAGCCATATAGAGCAGAGGTTCCTCTCAGACTGTCAGGCTAACTCAGCCAGAGAGAGCAGAGGTTCCTCTCAGACCGTCAGGCTAACTCAGCCAGAGAGAGCAGAGGTTCCTCTCAGTCTGTCAGGCTAACTCAGCCATATAGAGCAGAGGTTCCTCTCAGACTGTCAGGCTAACTCAGCCAGAGAGAGCAGAGGTTCCTCTCAGACCGTCAGGCTAACTCAACCAGAGAGAGTAGAGGTTCCTCTCAGACTTTCAGGCTAACTCAGCCAGGGAGAGTAGAGGTTCCTCTCAGTCTGTCAGGCTAACTCAGCCATATAGAGCAGAGGTTCCTCTCAGTCCGTCAGGCTAACTCAGCCAGAGAGAGTAGAGGTTCCTCTCTGTCTGTCAGGATAACTCAGCCAGAGAGAGTAGAGGTTCCTCTCAGACTGTCAGGCTAACTCAGCCAGAGAGAGCAGAGGTTTCTCTAAGACTGTCAGGCGAACTCAGCCAGAGAGAATAGAGGTTCCTCTCAGACTGTCAGGCTAACTCAGCCATATAGAGCAGAGGTTCCTCTCAGACTGTCAGGCTAACTCAGCCAGAGAGAGTAGAGGTTCCTCTCTGTCTGTCAGGCTAACTCAGCCAGAGAGAGTAGAGGTTCCTCTCAGACTGTCAGGCTAACTCAGCCAGAAAGAGCAGAGGTTCCTCTCAGACTGTCAGGCGAACTCAGCCAGAGAGAATAGAGGTTCCTCTCAGACTGTCAGGCTAACTCAGCCAGAGAGAGTAGAGGTTCCTCTCAGACTGTCAGGCTAACTCAGCCAGAGAGAGTAGAGATTCCTCTCAGACTGTCAGACTAACTCAGCTAGAGAGAGCAGAGGTTCCTCTCAGATTGTCAGGCTAACTCAGCCAGAGAGAGGTTCCTCTCAGACTGTCAGGCTAACTCAGCCAGAGAGAGGTTCTTCTCAGACTGTCAGGCTAACTCAGCCAGAGAGAGTAGAGGTTCCTCTCAGACTGTCAGGCTAACTCAGCCAGGGAGAGTAGAGGTTCCTCTCAGACTGTCAGGCTAACTCAACCAGAGAGAGTAGAGGTTCCTCTCAGACTGTCGGAGATAAGTGCCCCGCAGATGATAAATTAGCTCTTACTCCTACTGTTGACTCCCTCTGAGAATTGAATCGCTGATGCTGAAGGAGGGGGGGCAGCAATGTTAATCTTACTGTTATCCTATTTATGTAATGGGAAGAGGAACATACGCTAGAATAAGTCAAGAGAAAGTTCAGTGAAAGTCGTAGTTTATCAAGATGGAGTCGTAGACCCAAAACATTACTCTGTTGGCCGACGTGTCGTGTGATACAGGAAATTGCCTGGCTGCCTCCTCCATTATAAAAGTGGTTTTTAACCCAATCTGATTGGGCTGAGTGGTTTGGTCACTTTAGTTTTTTCTCCTCTCTCCCTTCGTTATGAGACTGAGTGATCTCTGGTCTAAGCTCCGACCTTGTCATAGGATTAATGTGTGTTAACAGGTGGAGGGGGGGGTTGACTTGGCTCCCTGGTTTCATTGTGCTGGAGTAACCAGGGGGAGGTGGGGGGCTGAATGAGTGTGAACATTTCAGATTGCCTTTGAGGTAAAAGGGACTGCATTGTTTTTCTCCAATCAGCTCTCCTCGTAGTGGAATGTATTTTTGTGAGGATTGCCAGAGCCAATGAGGATCAAAAGGCGCTGGGCTAACAATGCAGGGAGCCAAACCATGCATCATGGAACAGAAAGGCAGCTGCCTGGCGGGATTGGAAACGGTAGCCACTCACTATGCTCCGCTCCCTGCTCCGGCTCCCGTTCCACAGCTCTATGGAATGCTGCTGATGTTCTGGTGTGAACTCCAACTCTGCCTCGCCTGGCTCTTGATACCAAAAACAACGGCCAAAAACGGAAGAACAATGTCCGGCCTACGCTGTGAATCTGGAGGCAGGTGTTGGTGGAGCATCAACAGACAGACAGATAGACACAGCCCCGTGAGATTCCACCAGAACCCACTACCACACTGGGAGGAAGAATGATGGTGGTCGTAAAAATGGAGGGAGAAGGAAAAGAGCAGTTTAAGGAGAAAAGGAGGGAAGCTTGTTTTCAAGTCAAGGCGTTGAAGTGATTTGTGGAGGGCCTGACAGAGGTGTCACAATGACATCATCGATGGCCATTGTCCCCCCTGCTACTATGCTTTGTTCTCCCATGACCAGAAAAGGGGGTGGTCAGAGGACCTGTAGGAGGCTAGTGGGAGGAGCTATAGTAGGATGGGCTCATTGTACTGGCTGGAATGGAATTAATGGAACAGTATCAAAGTATCAAACAGATCAAACATATAGAAACCCCGTTTGACTCCGTTCCATTGATTCCATTCCAGCCATTACAATGAGCACGTCCTCCTATAGCTCCTCCCACCAGCCTCCACTTCAGTACACCCAGTACCTCTCCTCTAAATAACTCCGCACAGTAGAGCTGGGAGATAGTGAAACCTTACTTTGTTTATATTTTAACTGGAACTAATACTCAACACACGAACACTTCAAATGAGCTCTTTTGTCTATCACTTGGAGCAGAGCTGCCTACTTACGTTGTCAACAGTATGTCTGCTGTAGCTTTGGCAGTAATTTGATAGCGATCCGTCTGCCAAGGTATTTTTTCTCTTCTCCTAATCAGGAGTTAAGATTGAATTGGGTTTGTGTCCCAAATGGCGTCCTATTCCCTATCGGGCTTGGGCCAAAAGTAGTGCGCTATGTAGGGAATAGGGTGCCATTTGGAACTCAGACCTAGTTTCCAAGTGTTTGTCTCTTATGACCTGGTGTTAGCGCTGCCGCCGTCCGTATGCCTTCTGGTTATGACGAGCGGTCATTAGTGAGAGAGCTAATATTTCAGCCCATTTACCGCCTCTGTGTTTTACTGGCCTTTTAGCTGAAGATCAAACGGCTCCTTCCTTTTGGAATTCTTGTGTTGACCCGCTCCTTCCCAGTGTTTATGGGGGTCACTGCATCCCAAATCTGACATATGGGTCAATCATTTTAAGGTGAGGGACGGGAATGGTTGTCTGTGGTAAACTAGAATCATGTCCCGCTCATTACTGTCAATGTGCAGTTTATTGGACTCACTACCAACCCCACATAAATCCTGTTATTTTGAGCAACACCGGAATTTACATTGAGTAGTTCTCATAAATTCTCGTCGAGAGGAACTCTTATTAATTCGTCAACGTTCGCATTTTTAAAATCTTAACTGTGGTATTGAATGGACCCCGGTGTCTGATCACTGTAGGCCTAGCTCGTACTGAACAGGGCTGACGACATGGACATCACATTCCATTGGAATGTTTGACTGGGTTCTGCCCTTCGCCGTCCAAACAGTTTCTGGGGGATCCAGTACACTTTAACCAATTCATGATCTGTGTTGCTTGGCCTGTGACCCGGGACTACACCTCTGCTAATGCCTCCACACTGTAGGCCTAACACAAAGGCCAGACCTCCTCGCTCTCTTTGCCTAAATTCCTTTTTAAATATTTTGAGAGGGAATTCCAAGAGGTTGACGCAGGCAGATCGGCATTGATTCTGGCTGATGTTGATGCTGGTTTGCCTCCTTCAGTGAGGTAGCCATTCTAGGGGGTTTTGAGATCGAATTATTTGCATCCACGCCAGCCAGCATCAATGCTTCTGTTATTGAGGGAGGAATGGGGCTTGAGCTGTTTTGGAGAGGAGGGGGGGACAACAACATATGGCCAAAAATGTAAGGGGGCACGTTTTAAACATCGTTAACACCTAAGCCTGGCATTCTGTTCATTCTTTTGTTAAGAGAGGGAGAGAGAGAAATACAAAGGCCTGATTGCATTGCCTAGGGACTGAAATGCTATAGCTGCTTATTACAGCTAACTATGATGGGAGGACCACCAGAGTTGTGACTGATGTAGCTGCCTCCGGGGTGAGACAAAGGTTTACGTATTACACAAGCAATTTAGATGGTTTCTAAACATGTTGCCAAGACACTGGGTGCTGGCAGCCCTGTCCTTGTTTAGGTTCTCTTTCTCTTCCCCCCTCCATCCACCTCCTTCCCCCCTTTCTCTTCCCCCCTCCATCTCTGTCCTCAAATGTTGCATGGTGCGGGGGAGGTGGGGGGCTGAAGGACTCTGCACTTTTGTGTTCTCTATGAACTACGAGTGAGCTAATAAATTCTTTCAGCCACTCAGCATAGCATTCACGGATATCCCCCAAAGATTACACACACAAATCACCGGACAATGGAGGCCGCCGGGATGGCCTGGGCGTCGCAGGGGCCCCGAGGACAAGCTGGAGAGAGAGAGAGGGCTGGGCTGGGGTGGGGTGGGCTGGAGGTGGATCGAGGGGGAGCACTGGCTGGAGTCAAATGTTTTATAATGGTTTGTAATGCAGTAGTCAATGAGGGCGGTAGTGGAGGTACGGTATGTGGGGAGGACAGAAGAGGGGGACTCGGTTGGGAGGGGTGGGCACTGGGTATCTACAGAGACCAAGATGGAAGGAGACGAGAGAGAAGGAAATATAGTGAGAAAAGTAGAGAGAAATTGACAATGTGAAGGGTGATTGGCTGTGGTTTATAGGTTGGCTTTGACTTTAGTTACTACAGCACAAGCAGCAGAAAGAAAGAAAGAAAGAAAGAAAGAAAGAAAGAAAGAAAGAAAGAAAGAAAAGAAAGAAAGAAAGAAAGAAAAAGTAGGGACATAATTAACTTGTTGGTCCCTTTGTATTTGTCCTCTGACTGCAGGCAGGAGATGAAAGGGGTCTGCTAGGTCTCACATTCCACCCCAATTACAAGAAGAACGGCAAGCTGTACGTCTCCTACACCACCAACCAGGAGCGCTGGGCCATCGGACCGCACGACCACATTCTGCGCGTGGTCGAGTACACCGTCTCCAGGTAACTAGTGGAGAAACTCATGCCAAACATTTACCATTTACGGTTCAACCACTGATAGTACAGAAACATCCTGCGTGTGGTCGAGTACACCATCTCCAGGTAAAATCTGTGAAATTACATTGAACCAAAGTTGAATAAATGTTGAATTGACATCTATGTCCTGTGGGCACCGTCTCCAGGTAAAATGGGAGAAACCAAACCAAACCACCCCCTAGATACATTCATTGACCACACATGGTTCAACCAATGACGATGCAGAAACAAGCAAAGCCTAAATAAGATGGATTTCAGTGTCGATATTCCCGAGATAAATGTGTGCAGGTATAAAGTAGGGCTGGGAATTTCCAGGGATGTCACGATACGATATTATCATGATACTGATATTTATTGCGATTCTCACGATTCTTTATGTATTGCGATTCGCACTGTAATTTCATTGCAATGTTATTCGAAGTTTCAAACATATTGCTCACAATATGTCTGCCTGCTGCAGAGAGACGAGAGAGAGAGCCATGAGAACACGAGTCTTGATCAGTCAGGAAAATAAAAGTGCTGAAAACATCTTGGCTCCCCATTTAAAAAGAAGATGGAGAACAAGCTATGAGGGGAAAATCCTGGAATTTTGGAGCAGGTACAGCCAACTAGCACACAAATAACATTGTGATACTGTCAAAACAATACGATACATTGTCAAAAATAATATCCCGATATGTAACATAACTATTTTTCCCCATCACTAGTATAAAGTACAGTTGATGAACAGGAGATGTTTACTTTCTAGTGAGTTTTGAATGCAGCCCGTGCCGGCTCGCTGCCAAGTCAAGTCCTGCCCAGTGAAACGTGTCTTCTGACGGCGACAGCTTTTGCTTTCATTGAAAACTGTAATAGCGGTGTATAATTCTACAACGCCGCTAAAGACAACTGTAGATGTTTGTGGCTCTGCTGGTGATATACCAGAGCTCCGTTGCACAACAAGCCGTGATTAACCAAACAAACTTCTCGTAACTATACTAGTTAAAGTATTATGTTTTTATTATTATAATCACTGTTGTATGGCTCGGTTTAAAGACTTCATTTTTCAAACTGTTATAATATTGGAGGTGCTGGCGTTCTGAGGAGGAGCCATGGCGTTGGTATGTGTATGTCACTCAGTGTGAAATAGTCCATCTCTTCCTGGCAGAGCAATGACCCTGAAGGAAAATAATAAGAACCTCTCTGTCTAAATACCCTGCCCAAAATAACACATCATTAAACATTTTGTGGCTGTTAATATGAAGCCAAATCTTTTCTCTGGATTTGGAAAGTCATCACTTTATGGGTTTGAGTTACAGCTTTGAGTTGAGATTCACCCCAACATCGTAATAATGTCCTAACTCTGAGCTTTAATGAAGCGTCAAATCTAAAACCCAATGTCTCCAGACAACAAGCTCATTAAACACTCTTCTCGTTGGCGTGTTGTCGGTGAGTTCGCTTGTTTTTACATGTCAGAATTTTCTCCTGCAGTGGTATCATCTTACTCACGTACATAATTGCTCTTTTTCCATCCAGGCATTACATGAGCACCTCTCCGTTTAATCAGGACACCCGTTAAATATACGTCTCAAACGCTCTTTACCTTTTCTCTCAATATGTGTAGTAGGCCCCAATAGTGTCAACATATGTTTAGGGCTCATTTTGGTTAATGCAGGGGTGTGTTAGGGCTTGGTTGGAGAAAAAGCATGCACACACTATGACCCCTAAGACTGTCCACCCTTGGTATGGAATGTATTGAAGCGTCACGCCAGCCTCTGACAATACACTCTAGGTTCCTCTCATAGAGATATAAAACAATCGCCTCTAGGTTCCTCTCATAGATATATAAAACAATACACTCTAGGTTCCTCTCATAGAGATATAAAACAATACACTCTAGGTTCCTCTCATAGATATATAAAACAATACACTCTAGGTTCCTCTCATAGAGATATAAAACAATACACTCTAGGTTCCTCTCATAGATATATAAAACAATACACTCTAGGTTCCTCTCATAGAGATATAAAACAATACACTCTAGGTTCCTCTCATAGATATATAAAACAATACACTCTAGGTTCCTCATAGAGATATAAAACAATACACTCTGGTTCCTCTCATAGAGATATAAAACAATACACTCTAGGTTCCTCATAGAGATATGAAACAATACACTCTAGGTTCCTCATAGAGATATAAAACAATACACTCTAGGTTCCTCATAGAGATATAAAACAATACACTCTAGGTTCCTCATAGAGATATGAAACAATACACTCTAGGTTCCTCATAGAGATATGAAACAATACACTCTAGGTTCCTCATAGAGATATGAAACAATACACTCTAGGTTCCTCATAGAGATATGAAACAATACACTCTAGGTTCCTCATAGAGATATGAAACAATACACTCTAGGTTCCTCATAGAGATATGAAACAATACACTCTAGGTTCCTCATAGAGATATGAAACAATACACTCTAGGTTCCTCATAGAGATATAAAACAATACACTCTAGGTTCCTCTCATAGAGATATGAAACAATACACTCTAGGTTCCTCATAGAGATATAAAACAATACACTCTAGGTTCCTCTCATAGAGATATGAAACAATACACTCTAGATTCCTCTCATAGATATATAAAACAATACACTCTAGGTTCCTCATAGAGATATAAAACAATACACTCTAGGTTCCTCATAGAGATGAAACACTACACTCTAGGTTCCTCATAGATATATAAAACAATACACTCTAGGTTCCTCTCATAGAGATATAAAACAATACACTCTAGGTTCCTCATAGAGATATGAAACAATACACTCTAGGTTCCTCATAGAGATATAAAACAATACCCCCTAGGTTCCTCTCATAGAGATATGAAACAATACACTCTAGGTTCCTCTCATAGATATATAAAACAATACACTCTAGGTTCCTCTCATAGATATATAAATCAATACACTCTAGGTTCCTCATAGAGATATAAAACAATACACTCTGGTTCCTCTCATAGAGATATAAAACAATACACTCTAGGTTCCTCATAGAGATATGAAACAATACACTCTAGGTTCCTCTAGAGATATAAAACAATACACTCTAGGTTCCTCTCATAGATATATAAACAATACACTCTAGGTTCCTCATAGAGATATAAAACAATACACTCTGGTTCCTCTCATAGAGATATAAAACAATACACTCTAGGTTCCTCATAGAGATATGAAACAATACACTCTAGGTTCCTCATAGAGATATAAAACAATACACTGGTTCCTCTCATAGGTTCTCTAGGTTCCTCATAGAGATATGAAACAATACACTCTAGGTTCCTCTAAAACACTCTGGTTCCTCTCTAACAATACACTCTAGATATGAAACAATACACTCTAGGTTCCTCATAGAGATATAAAACAATACACTCTAGGTTCCTCTCATAGAGATATGAGATATAAAACAATACAGGTTCCTCTCTATAGGTTCCTCTCATAGAGATATGAAACAATACACTCTAGGTTCCTCATAGAGATATAAAACAATACACTCTAGGTTCCTCTCATAGAGATATGAAACAATACACTCTAGATTCCTCTCATAGATATATAAAACAATACACTCTAGGTTCCTCATAGAGATGAAACACTACACTCTAGGTTCCTCATAGAGATATGAAAAAATACACTCTAGGTTCCTCATAGAGATATAAAACAATACCCCCTAGGTTCCTCTCATAGAGATATGAAACAATACACTATAGGTTCCTCTCATAGAGATATGAAACAATACACTCTAGGTTCCTCATAGAGATATAAAACAATACCCTCTAGGTTCCTCTCATAGAGATATGAAACAATACACTATAGGTTCCTCTCATAGAGATATAAAACAATACACTCTATGTTCCTCTCATAGAGATATAAAACAATACATAGGTTCCTCTCATAGAGATATGAAACAATACACTCTAGGTGTAACAGCTCTCGTTGGTAGAAGGAGACCAAGGCGCAGCGTGGTAGGCGTACATCGTATCTTTTTTGATGACACCAAACAAAATAACAAAGTCAAAAAACGAAAGCACACAGTTCTGTCAAGCTACAGAAACTAAACAGAGAAAAAGATCCCATAACCTAATGGTGGGGAGGTATGAAGATATGAGAAACAATGCATTTGATCGAACACTTTTCAATTTAATTTTGTTGATCAGGAAAAACCCAAACGTGGTGGACAGTAGGACCATGCGGATGCTGATAGAAGTGGCAGAGCTGCACAGGAAGCACCTGGGAGGACAGCTGCTGTTTGGCCCTGACGGCCTGCTGCACATCGTCCTGGGAGATGGCATGATCACCCTGGACGACATGGAGGAGATGGACGGCCTTAGGTGAGACCCAGGGGTCAGGGGATCAAAGGTCAAGGGCAATATGTAGGCTATTTGGGGATTAGTCTGTGGGGATCATTCTGTCAGAATCTTTAGCATGTGTATTTCTTCTATGGGTATCTTTCTATGGCCATCTTTCTATGGGTATCTTTCTATGGCCATCTTTCTTTGGGTATCTTTCTATGGGAATCTTTCTACGGGAATCTTTCTATGGGCATCTTTCTATTCTCATCTTTCTATGGGTATCTTTCTATGGCCTTCTTTCTATGGGCATCTTTCTATGGCCATGTTTCTATGGCTATCTTTCTATGGACATCTTTCTATGGGTATCTGTCTATTCTCATCTTTCTATGGGTATCTTTCTATGGCAATCTTTTTTGGGGTATCTTTCAATGGCCATCTTTCTATGGGTATCTTTCTATGGCCTTATTTCTATGGGCATCTTTCTATAGCCATCTTTCTATGGCCATCTTTCTATAGCCATCTTTCTATGGGTATCTTTCTATGGCCATCTTTCTATAGCCATCTTTCTATGGCCATCTTTCTATAGCCATCTTTCTATGTGTATCTTTCTATGGCCTTCTTTCTATGGGCATCTTTCTATGGCCATCTTTCTATGGGTATCTTTCTATGGCCATCTTTCTATGGCCATCTTTCTATTCACATCTTTCTATTCACATCTTTCTATGGCCATCTTTCTATTCACATCTTTCTATGGCCATCTTTCTATGGTTATCTTTCTATGGCCATCTTTCTATGGCCATCTTTCTATTCACATCTTTCTATGGTAATCTTTCTATTCACATCTTTCTATGGCCATCTTTCTATGGGTATCTTTCTATGGCCATCTTTCTATTCACATCTTTCTATGGCCATCTTTATATGGGTATCTTTCTATGGCCATCTTTATATGGGTATCTTTCTATAGCCATCTTTATATGGGTATCATTCTATGGCCATCTTTATATGGGTATCTTTCTATAGCCATCTTTATATGGGTATCTTTCTATGGCCATCTTTCTATTCACATCTTTCTATGGCCATATTTCTATTCACATCTTTCTATGGCCATCTTTCTATTCACATCTTTCTATTCACATCTTTCTATGGCCATCTTTCTATGGGTATCTTTCTATAGCCATCTTTCTATGGCCATCTTTCTATTCACATCTTTCTATTCACATCTTTCTATGGCCATCTTTCTATTCACATCTTTCTATGGCCATCTTTCTATTCACATCTTTCTATGGCCATCTTTCTATGGGTATCTTTCTATAGCCATCTTTCTATGGGTATCTTTCTATGGCCATCTTTCTATGGCCATCTTTGTTCCCGAGATGGCATAGCAGTTCAGACGTCTTTTGTCCTCGTCTTGTCGTGTCCTGTATATATATATATTTACAACTTTTTTTCACATACATTTTTTTATTTTCCATCAACTCATCTTCAAAACACTCTCCTGCAACACGCCTCACCAATTTATATTTATAAATAAGTATTATTTACCTCAAATCTGCAATCCTCCAAGAAGCTAGCCAGAAGCTAGCCAGATGCTAGCCAGAAACTCCAAGAAGCTAGCCAGAAGCTAGCCAGAAACTCCAAGAAGCTAGCCAGAAGCGAGCCAGGAGCTAGCTAGAAGCTAATCAGAAGCTAGTTAGCTTCTTTACTGGCAAATCGTTAGTATTCAGCTAACCACGGTTTGTGGTCATCAGCTATCCTTTAGCTTGAAAATCTATCGCCAGTTTCGTACGGCGATTTCAACTGCTCTCTGGACATTCATTCCCAGATCTCACAGCTAGCCAGCTGCTATCCGTGTGTCTATCTGCTCTCGTCGATTCCGGAGCAAACATCAATTACTCCGGAGCTAGCCAGCTCCGTAAATCACTCCTGAGCTCCGTCAATCACTCCTGGGCTGCAGTCACCTATCCGGACCCGTTTTACTGCCTACGCGGAGCCCCACCGGGCCTTCACAACTGGACTGCCGACGTTGTCTACCCGAAGGAGATCTTGCTGGCTCCTCCGTCTCGACGTTACCTGAACGCCCATCTGCGGCCTGCTAACCGTTAGCTGTCTTACCGGCAGCTCTCAGAATAGACAATCGGACAATTTATTTATTTTTATTATTATTATTATTATGTTTATTCTTGGGCCTCTATAATCTATATCTATTGTTTTTATTTTATTTTTGTTGTTGTGTGATTTGGACTAATTCCCTCTACCACACGGAACCCCACTAATCTACTGACGGAACGCAAGAGGTGGCTAACAACAGACCCCCTTCCTATGCTAGCTTGCTACCGATGTCCTGGCTAGCTGTCTAAATCGCCTTGACCCCGAAACCAACCACTCCACTCTCTGGACTCTTTTGATCACTCGACTAAGGATGCCTCTCCTTAATGTCAATATGTCTTGTCCATTGCTGTTCTGGTTAGTGTTTATTGGCTTATTTCACTGTAGAGCCTCTAGTCCTGCTCACTATACATTATCCAATTTATTAGTTCCACCACCCACACATGCAATGACATCTCCTGGTTTCAATGATGTTTCTAGAGACAATATCTCTCTCTTCATCACTCAATACCTAGGTTTACCTCCACTGTATTCACATCCTACCATACCTTTGTCTGTACATTATACCTTGATGCTATTTTATCGCCCCCAGAAACCTCCTTTTACTCTCTGTTCCAGACGTTATAGATGACCAATTCTTATTGCTTTTAGCCATACCCTTATTCTTCTCCTCCTATGTTCCTCTGGCGATGTAGAGGTGAATCCAGGCCCTGCAATGCCTAGCTCCACTCCTATTCCCCAGGCGCTCTCTTTTGATGATTTCTGTAACCGTAATAGCCTTGGTTTCATGCATGTTAACATTAGAAGCCTCCTCCCTAAGTTTGTTCTATTCACTGCTTAAGCACACTCTGCCAACCCGGATGTTCTAGCTGTGTCTGAATCCTGGCTTAGGAAGACCACCAAAAATTCTGAAATTTTAATTCCAAATTACAACATTTTCAGACAAGATAGAACTGCCAAAGGGGGCGGTGTTGCAATCTACTGCAAAGATAGCCTGCAGAGTTCTGTCCTACTATCCAGGTCTGTACCCAAACAATTTGAACTTCTACTTCTAAAAATCCACCTCTCTAAAAACAAGTCTCTCACCGTTGCCGCCTGCTATAGACCACCCTCTGCCCCCAGCTGTGCTCTGGACACCACATGTGAACTGATTGCCCCCCATCTATCTTCAGAGCTCGTGCTGCTAGGCGACCTAAACTGGAACATGCTCAACACCCCAGCCATCCTACAATCTAAACTTGATGCCCTCAATCTCACTCAAATTATCAATGAACCTACCAGGTACCCCCCCAAAGCCTTAAACACGGGCACCCTCATAGATATCATCCTAACCAACTTCCCCTCTAAATACACTTCAGCGAGCAGGCCTTTCTAATCGACCTGGCCGGGGTATCCTGGAAGGATATTGATATCATCCCGTCAGTAGAGGATGCCTGGATATTTTTTAAAAATGCCTTCCTAACCATCTTAAATAAACATGCACCATTCAAGAAATTTAGAACCAGGAACAGATATAGCCCTTGGTTCTCCCCAGACCTGACTGCCCTTAACCAACACAAAAACATCCTATGGCGTTCTGCATTAGCATCGAACAGCCCCCGTGATATGCAGCTATTCAGGGAAGCTAGAAACCGTTATACACAGGCAGTTAGAAAAGCCAAGGCTAGCTTTTTCAAGCAGAAATTTGCTTCCTGCAACACTAACTCAAAAAAGTTCTGGGACACTGTAAAGTCCATGGAGAATAAGAACACCTCCTCCCAGCTGCCCACTGCACTGAAGATAGGAAACACTGTCACCACTGATAAATCCACCATAATTGAGAATTTCAATAAGCATTTTTCTACGGCTGGCCATGATTTCCACCTGGCTACTCCTACCCCGGTCAACAGCACTGCACCCCCAACAGCAACTCGCCCAAGCCTTCCCCATTTTTCCTTCTCCCAAATCCATTCTGCTGATGTTCTGAAAGAGCTGAAAAATCTGGACCCCTACAAATCAGCCGGGCTAGACAATCTGGACCCTTTCTTTCTAAAATTATCTGCCAAAATTGTTGCCACCCCTATTACTAGCCTGTTCAACCTCTCGTGTCGTCTGAGATTTCCAAAGATTGGAAAGCAGCTGCGGTCATCCCCCTCTTTAAAGGGGGGGACACTCTTGACCCAAACTGCTACAGACCTATATCTATCCTACCATGCCTTTCTAAGGTCTTCGAAAGCCAAGTCAACAAACAGATTACCGACCATTTTGAATCTAACCATACCTTCTCTGCTGTGCAATCTGGTTTCAGAGCTGGTCATGGGTGCACCTCAGCCACGCTCAAGGTCCTAAACGATATCTTAACCGCCATCGATAAGAAACATTACTGTGCAGCCGTATTCATTGATCTGGCCAAGGCTTTCAATTCTGTCAACCACCACATCCTCATCGGCAGACTCGACAGCCTTGGTTTCTCAAATGATTGCCTCGCCTGGTTCACCAACTACTTCTCTGATAGAGTTCAGTGTGTCAAATCGGAGGGTCTGCTGTCTGAACCTCTGGCAGTCTCTATGGGGGTGCCACAGGGTTCAATCCTTGGACCGACTCTCTTCTCTGTATACATCAATGAGGTCGCTCTTGCTGCTGGTGAGTCCCTGATCCACCTCTACGCAGACGACACCATTCTGTATACTTCCGGCCCTTCTTTGGACACTGTGTTAACAACCCTCCAGGCAAGCTTCAATGCCATACAACTCTCCTTCCGTGGCCTCCAATTGCTCTTAAATACAAGTAAAACTAAATCCATGCTCTTCAACCGATCGCTACCTGCACCTACCCGCCTGTCCAACATCACTACTCTGGACGGCTCTGACTTAGAATACGTGGACAACTACAAATACTTAGGTGTCTGGTTAGACTGTAAACTCTCATTCCAGACCCATATCAAACATCTCCAATCCAAAGTTAAATCTAGAATTGGCTTCCTATTTCGCAACAAAGCATGCTTCACTCATGCTGCCAAACATACCCTTGTAAAACTGACCATCCTACCAATCCTCGACTTTGGCGATGTCATTTACAAAATAGCCTCCAATACCCTACTCAACAAATTGGATGCAGTCTATCACAGTGCAATCCGTTTTGTCACCAAAGCCCCATATACTACCCACCATTGCGACCTGTACGCTCTCGTTGGCTGGCCCTCGCTTCATACTCGTCGCCAAACCCACTGGCTCCATGTCATCTACAAGACCCTGCTAGGTAAAGTCCCCCCTTATCTCAGCTCGCTGGTCACCATAGCATCTCCCACCTGTAGCACACGCTCCAGCAGGTATATCTCTCTGGTCACCCCCAAAACCAACTCTTTCTTTGGCCGCCTCTCCTTCCAGTTCTCTGCTGCCAGTGATTGGAACGAACTGCAAAAATCTCTGAAACTGGAAACACTTATCTCCCTCACTAGCTTTAAGCACCAACTGTCGGAGCATCTTACAGATTACTGCACCTGTACATAGCCCACCTATAATTTAGCCCAAACAACTACCTCTTTCCCAACTGTATTTAATTAATTAATTTATTTTGCTCCTTTGCACCCCATTATTTTTATGTCTACTTTGCACATTCTTCCATTGCAAAACTACATTTCCAGTGTTTTACTTGCTATATTGTATTTACTCTGCCACCATGGCCTTTTTTGCCTTTACCTCCCTTCTCACCTCATTTGCTCACATTGTATATAGACTTGTTTATACTGTATTATTGACTGTATGTTTGTTTTACTCCATGTGTAACTCTGTGTCGTTGTATCTGTCGAACTGCTTTGCTTTATCTTGGCCAGGTCGCAATTGTAAATGAGAACTTGTTCTCAACTTGCCTACCTGGTTAAATAAAGGTGAAAAAAAATAATAATAAATAAATATGGGTATCTTTCTATGGCCATCTTTCTATTCACATCTTTCTATGGCCATCTTTCTATTCACATCTTTCTATGGCCATCTTTCTATTCACATCTTTCTATGGCCATCTTTCTATTCACATCTTTCTATGGCCATCTTTCTATTCACATCTTTCTATGGCCATCTTTCTATGGCCATCTTTCTATTCACATCTTTCTATGGCCATCTTTCTATTCACATCTTTCTATGGCCATCTTTCTATTCACATCTTTCTATGGCCATCTTTCTATTCACATCTTTCTATGGCCATCTTTCTATTCACATCTTTCTATGGCCATCTTTCTATTCACATCTTTCTATGGCCATCTTTCTATGGCCATCTTTCTATTCACATCTTTCTATGGCCATCTTTCTATGGCCATCTTTCTATTCACATCTTTCTATTCACATCTTTCTATGGCCATCTTTCTATGGCCATCTTTCTATGGCCATCTTTCTATTCACATCTTTCTATGGCCATCTTTCTATTCACATCTTCTATGGCCATCTTTCTATTCACATCTTTCTATGGCCATCTTTCTATGGCCATCTTTCTATTCACATCTTTCTATGGCCATCTTTCTATGGCCATCTTTCTATGGCCATCTTTCTATTCACATCTTTCTATGGCCATCTTTCTATTCACATCTTTCTATGGCCATCTTTCTATTCACATCTTTCTATGGCCATCTTTCTATTCACATCTTTCTATGGCCATCTTTCTATTCACATCTTTCTATGGCCATCTTTCTATGGCCATCTTTCTATTCACATCTTTCTATGGCCATCTTTCTATGGCCATCTTTCTATGGCCATCTTTCTATTCACATCTTTCTATGGCCATCTTTCTATTCACATCTTCTATGGCCATCTTTCTATTCACATCTTTCTATGGCCATCTTTCTATGGCCATCTTTCTATTCACATCTTTCTATGGCCATCTTTCTATGGCCATCTTTCTATTCACATCTTTCTATGGCCATCTTTCTATGGCCATCTTTCTATGGCCATCTTTCTATTCACATCTTTCTATGGCCATCTTTCTATTCACATCTTTCTATGGCCATCTTTCTATTCACATCTTTCTATGGCCATCTTTCTATGGCCATCTTTCTATTCACATCTTTCTATGGCCATCTTTCTATTCACATCTTTCTATGGCCATCTTTCTATGGCCATCTTTCTATTCACATCTTTCTATGGCCATCTTTCTATGGGTATCTTTCAATGGCCATCTTTCTATGGGTATCTTTCTATGGCCATCTTTCTATTCTCATATTTCTATGGGTATCTTTCTATGGTAATCTTTTTATGGGTATCTTTCAATGGCCATCTTTCTATGGGTATCTTTCTATGGCCTTCTTTCTATGGGCATCTTTCTATGGCCATCTTTCTATGGGTATCTGTCTATGGGAGTCTTTCTATGGCCATCTTTCTATAGTTATCTGTCTATGGGAGTCTTTCTATGGACATCTTTCTATGGGTATCTGTCTATGGGAGTCTTTCTATGGACATCTTTCTATGGGTATCTGTCTATGGGAGTCTTTCTATGGACATCTTTCTATGGGTATCTGTCTATGGGCGTCTTTCTATGGACATCTTTCTATGGGTATCTGTCTATGTGAGTCTTTCTATGGACATCTTTCTATGGGTATCTGTCTATGGGAGTCTTTCTATGGACATATTTCTATGGGTATCTGTCTATGGGAGTCTTTCTATAGACATCTTTCTATGGGTATCTCTCTATGGGAGTCTTTCTATGGACATCTTTCTATGAGTATCTGTCTATGGGAGTCTTTCTATGGACATCTTTCTATGGGTATCTGTCTATGGGAGTCTTTCTATGGACATCTTTCTATGGGTATCTGTCTATGGGAGTCTTTCTATGGACATCTTTCTGCTGGTATTTTTTAGGCCACTGTAGGCCATTTCCCAAAAACTTAAAGGACAGTAATTATTCTAACATTTGGCAAGATGAAGCAATATGGCAGCAGTAAACCAAGACAGTAGCTACAGTTTTTCTACTTCCAACACTTTCCTCCCAACTAACCAGTTGTCCTTTCTTGTGTGTGCTGTCTGCAGTGATTTCACAGGGTCTGTGTTGAGGGTGGATGTGGACACAGACTGCTGCACGGCTCCCTACTCCATACCCAGGAACAACCCCTACTTCAACAGCACCAACCAGCCACCAGAAATATTTGCCCACGGACTCCATGACCCAGGCAGGTGAGTGAAATGCTCCATGGCCATACCTGTGTTCTGTGTCTTCACATGGTAAAAGGTTGATCATGGATTGACTGTACTAGGCTATGAGTTTCATTAGAACGTGTTCATCAATCTTACTGAGTTGTAGCTGGGTGTGTGAGATATGCAGCTATTGATTTACAGTACCCCCGTTGCATGCCACTGTTTTATCATGTGGCACAACCACCCCAAGGTGATACTCAGGCGCATCATCGCAGATGGACAGTGTCATGGCGTTCCAATGTTTTTCCCACTTATCATTCCTGTCTTTCCCCAGGTGTGCCGTGGACCGGCATCATACGGATAGCAACGGGAGTCTCTTGATCCTGTGCACGGACGCCAGCGGTAGGAACGCGTCTGCAGGGAGAATACTGGCGATCACTAAGGGGAAAGACTACGGTGAGTTACTTCTTCTAATGGTTTTCCTTAACAACACTGAGGATGTGTCCCAAATGGCACCCTATTCCCTATATGGTGCACTACTACTAAGGAGTGCACTTTATAGTGGCCAGGCTGCCATTTGGGACCTTTAGGAGCCTGAGAGTGCCCTTTGGGAGTCTGTCTGGAATACATCAATGGGATATTAATGTTGCTTGTTATGAAAATAGCTCTGTCTGCCTTACAGTCTCATTTCATATCCTCTCTCACCTTGGGAAAGTGTGGAAGAATCTGATGGAATTCCTCACAAATGACCTTTTTGGATAACCTTTCATTTTACTGTGTGTTCTGCACGAGAAAAAGGATGTCTGTTTTTTTGGAACACAACTGGATTCTTTCCTGTTGTGAGAATGAGGTATTTGGTCAGCCTCCAACTTGTTCAGTACACAGTGTATCTGAGTAAAAAATATTTTTTAAAGTATCAGAAGTTATTGTGATCCACAAACAATTTGTCCTCGCATATCGTTGCCAGGGGAATGTGAGTTTGTGTCCATGACTAGGATTTATAGTTGTCAGCCACGATGAATATCTTGATGATGGGTTAGTATAGTTGAAAGCACACTAAACAGAGCCATGAGGATCTGGGGTTCATATTCTCCTTGGTGCACGTCAAAAGAGCATAATTGACACCAGAACACTCTTTCTAACACAATGGAGTAATGAGTGCTTATGTAGAGCTGTTTGTTTGGTTCTAATAACCACACAATGAGTGCTATTTCAGCCACCCGCAAAACAACCCCCCCTAACCCCCTCCCTCCCAGCCCCTCAGCCTTGTTTAAAGCTCCCAACCATTCTATTGGCCACCTCTCACCCAGGACGATCACTGATTGGGCCAAATTAACCCAGACCCCGGCCCCGATTATACTATTTCCATGATGGAGGTGGAGTTCATTACCTATCTGATTAGACCCTAATAGGGGCGAGAACTCCTCATATCATAATGTCCATTATTCCCATGTAATGACTACATAACGATTTATTTTCATGTTGTCCCAAAAATACACTAAAACTCCATCATCAACCTTCTGCGCTATTTAGTACAACCATCACTTAATACGTTCAGTTTCAATGTTAATGAGGAGGTATCGTGGCGGTTAAAGCCCTACATTACATTTAATCCAGTTTAGCAAAGTTGTTTTTAACAAGGCAAGGCCTCAGTCACAGTAATTGAAACCACCCTCCACTACATACTAATGGACTCGTGACAGATGGCAGTAAACATGGATATCCTTTTCTCTTCCTACACCAACAGAGAAAACAGGACTCATTAGAGTTGGCATAAATCACACCCAGGTCTCAGGGAGTCACAGTCATTAGACTAGGGTCTGACCATGGCAGCTCCAGGTCTCAGGTAGTCACAGTCATTAGGCTATGGTCTGACCATGGCAGCTCCAGGTCTCAGGGAGTCACAGTCATTAGACTAGGGTCCGACCATGGCAGCTCCAGGTCTCAGGTAGTCACAGTCATTAGGCTATGGTCTGACCATGGCAGCTCCAGGTCTCAGGGAGTCACAGTCATTAGGCTAGGGTCTGACCATGGCAGCTCCAGGTCTCAGGGAGTCACAGTCATTAGACTAGGGTCCGACCATGGCAGCTCCAGGTCTCAGGGAGTCACAGTCATTAGATTAGGGTCCGACCATGGCAGCTCCAGGTCTCAGGGAGTCACAGACATTAGACTAGGGTCCGACCATGGCAGCTCCAGGTCTCAGGGAGTCACAGTCATTAGATTAGGGTCCGACCATGGCAGCTCCAGGTCTCAGGGAGTCACAGTCATTAGGCTATGGTTTGACCATGGCAGCTCCAGGTCTCAGGGAGTCACAGTCATTAGGCTATGGTTTGACCATGGCAGCTCCAGGTCTCAGGTAGTCACAGTCATTAGGCTAGGGTTTGACCATGGCAGCTCCAGGTCTCAGATAGTCACAGTCATTAGGCTAGGGTCCGACCATGGCAGCTCCAGGTCTCAGGTAGTCACAGTCATTAGGCTAGGGTCCGACCATGGCAGCTCCAGGTCTCAGGGAGTCACAGTCATTAGGCTAGGGTCTGATGATGGCAGCTCCAGGTCTCAGGGAGTCACAGTCATTAGGCTAGGATCTGACCATGGCAGCTCCAGGTCTCAGGGAGTCACAGTCATTAGGCTAGGGTTTGACCATGGCAGCTCCAGGTCTCAGGGAGTCACAGTCATTAGGCTAGGGTCTGACGATGGCAGCTCCAGGTCTCAGGGAGTCACAGTCATTAGGCTAGGGTCTGACGATGGCAGCTCCAGGTCTCAGGGAGTCACAGTCATTAGGCTAGGGTCTGACCATGGCAGCTCCAGGTCTCAGGTAGTCACAGTCATTAGGCTATGGTCTGACCATGGCAGCTCCAGGTCTCAGGGAGTCACAGTCATTAGGCTAGGGTCTGACGATGGCAGCTCCAGGTCTCAGGGAGTCACAGTCATCAGGCCAGGGTCTGACGATGGCAGCTCCAGGTCTCAGGGAGTCACAGTCATTAGGCTAGGGTCTGACCATGGCAGCTCCAGGTCTCAGGGAGTCACAGTCATTAGGCTAGGGTCTGATGATGGCAGCTCCAGGTCTCAGGGAGTCACAGTCATTAGGCTAGGATCTGACCATGGCAGCTCCAGGTCTCAGGGAGTCACAGTCATTAGGCTAGGGTCTGACCATGGCAGCTCCAGGTCTCAGGGAGTCACAGTCATTTAGGGGACCATAGCTCCAGGTCTGAGTCACAGTCATTAGATGGCAGCTCCAGGTCTCAGGGAGTCACAGTCATTAGGCTAGGGTCTGACGATGGCAGCTCCAGGTCTCAGGGAGCTCCAGGTCTCAGGGTCAGTCAGTCATGGCAGCTAGGTCTAGGGGTCTGACCATGGCAGCTCCAGGTCTCAGGTAGTCACAGTCATTAGGCTAGCTCCAGGTCTGACCATGGCAGCTCCAGGTCTCAGGGAGTCACAGTCATTATGGTCTGACCATGGCAGCTCCAGGTCTCAGGGAGTCACAGTCATTAGGCTAGGGTCTGACCATGGCAGCTCCAGGTCTCAGGGAGTCACAGTCATTAGGCTAGGGTCTGACGATGGCAGCTCCAGGTCTCAGGGAGTCACAGTCATTAGGCTAGGGTCTGACCATGGCAGCTCCAGGTCTCAGGGAGTCACAGTCATTAGGCTAGGGTCTGACGATGGCAGCTCCAGGTCTCAGGGAGTCACAGTCATTAGGCTAGGGTCTGACCATGGCAGCTCCAGGTCTCTCAGTCATTAGGCTAGGGTCTGACCATGGCAGCTCCAGGTCTCAGGGAGTCACAGTCATTAGGCTAGGGTCTGACGATGGCAGCTCCAGGTCTCAGGGAGTCACAGTCATTAGGCTAGGGTCCGACCATGGCAGCTCCAGGACTCAGGTAGTCACAGTCATTAGGCTAGGGTCTGAAGATGGCAGCTCCAGGTCTCGGGGAGTCACAGTCATTAGGCTAGGGTCTGACGATGGCAGCTCCAGGTCTCAGGTAGTCACAGTCATTAGGCTAGGGTCTGACGATGGCAGCTCCAGGTGCAGAGTGAAGGAATGGTGCTATGTTCGCCACCACAGAGAATACTATTGTACACTCTTTAAAAAAAAGGAGCTATCTAGAACCAACAATTATTTTTCGGCTGTCCTCATAGGAGATGGGGTTCTACCTTGAATCGAAAAGGGTTCTCCTAAGGGAACAGCCACAGAAACATTTTGGAACTTTTTTTTCTAAGAGTGTAGGGAATAAACAGAGTGAAAATCCCTGCATCGCCCATATTATATGAGTGTAATATCTAAGATGTAGCTAGTCATATTTTGGTCAAGCTGTCAAACCACAGCTATCTTAGGCTGAAAATAATAACTTTTGAAAATGCTATATTGGAGGGATACACAAATTGACTTAAAATACCACAATAATTCTGAATTCGTTTTTTGGAGCTTGTAGAGATCTACAAGTGTCATATGGCACTATATATACTGTGTATAGTGCACTATATGTATAGGGCACTACTTTTGACCAGAACTCTATGGCCTTGGTTAAAAGAATAGTGCACTTTAAAGACAATAGGGTGCCATTTGGGGCACAGCCTCTGTAATTACACTGATCTGAGTTCTGTGTATCTGTGTTTATGTAGAGAACGAGGCATCCATCTTAATGATACTGATCTGAGGCTTGTGTATCTGTGTGTTTCTGTAGAGAATGAGGCGTCCATCTTAATGATACTGATCTGAGGCCTGTGTATCTGTGTGTTTCTGTAGAGAATGAGGCGTCCATCTTAATGATACTGATCTGAGGCCTGTGTATCTGTGTGTTTCTGTAGAGAACGAGGCATCCATCTTTGACCTGGCGACCAGTGGAGGAGCAGCACCTGTGGGAGGGTTCATCTACAGAGGCTGTCAGTCCAGGAGGCTCTACGGGAGCTATGTGTTCGGAGACAAGAACGGGTAAGCTTATAAGTTATAAATATTATAACAGGGTTTTTATTTATCGTCAAATGATCTAGATTAAATGTGTAGCTAGTTTGAGTCAAACATTGTTTTCTCATTTGGAACGTTCTCGAACGGTTCTAGTGTTCATTGACTTTGAATTGAACAAACACAAACAGCTGTGTTCAGTAACCCAACTTTGCTATGGTGAACGTAACTCTGAGGTAAACACTATGCCAATTGACGTCCATCCCCTGATTCTGTCCATGGTCACCGTGCCAACATAAACCCAGTGTTCCATCCACGTTGGGGGGAAAACATTACTATCACATTACTGACACTACTACTGCTCACGCTCATTCACTGTAAATGGAGACGTGATTTCCTGCCCCGGTTGGTTGGTCCGTTTGACTACGGCCTCGTGTTGTTCACACGTCTCATTGGTTGATAATTAATCTTCCTCTCTCGCTGAAGTCAAACCTCGCCTCTTGAATAAACAAAGGAAATAAAGACGCTGAAGGAAGTACACTATTGAGACATCATGGCAATGTGTTTGGAAAAATGACTCGCAGCTACTTAGTCTCATTTCAGTTTTTGAAGGGCACGTTGTTGTGAAAGGGCGAGGAGGATTTTGGCATCATGTTTATTTGGAAACCAAAAGACTTCATGCACACTAAGGCACTGAAACACAAGACTGTTGTGCTGTGACCTAGAAGGAAACAATGTGCCATTTTTGCTGACCCCTGACCTGTGCTTAATGCTAGCATTACTGTAACAGTGTGCTGATGTTGCGCTGTGCTGTTGTGTGTGCGCGTGTGTGTGGATATGTGTGCGTTTCAGGAACCTGCGGATCCTCCAGAAGGGCTCAGCGGCGGCAGGGGACCAGTGGCAGGAGAAAGCTCTGTGTCTGGGGACCAGCAGCTCCTGTGGCTCCGCTCTGGTGGGACATATCCTGGGCTTCGGAGAGGACCAACTAGGTCAGTAGAACCAGCACAAAGGTTGTTTCCCAAATGGCACCCTATTCCCAATATAGTGCAGTACTTTTTGACCAGAGCACTATGAAAGTAGCGCACTAAATAGGGAATAGGGTGCCATTTGGAATCAGCCCAACTCTCTCTAGTCTAAAGACGGGCCCCTACACGTATAGCCACATTATTATATGTCACTTTCTGTGTGTTTCTGGGTGTCTCTCTACATCTGAGCTGATGTTATGAGTGACAGCTTTTGTCAACAAAGAGTCTGGATGCAGAAGATAGATTGCAGAGTGTCAAGCCATCCTGAAATCCGTGTTTACACCCAATGACAGATGTCAAAACTGTGGAAAACTCTAGTTCAGAGTCATTGGGGCATTGTATATGGAACAATGGTACATGTATTTACATAGTACATCCCTGGAGTGCCATGTCAATGTTCAACATGTTTCCACTCGGTTGGGTTTAGAAACAAGACTGCTCCAATTGAGTTTCCGAGATTAGGAAGTGAGGGGGAAAAAGTCCGCGGAGTCTCAAATTCAAGCCGTTATTCGAGTGATATTCATGATATTGGACCAGAAAACCAACAGAGGTCACACACGCTGTGTGAGGGGAACTAATACCTCCATCCCTGCCCTCCGTGTCACCTTTCCTCCATGGCACGTTCCAGCAAGAGGATATTAAAGTCTCCCTGCTTCCTGAAGGATTATATGGTCATTTCCATACGATAGCACCAGGCCTCAAAAGCCTACTGATATGACATGTAGTTGGCCACCTGGTGATGAATGTTTCTGGTCTGTGTTATTGTTTACCAGCCTACCAGTCATACCATCTTAGGTGAGGTCAGGTTCGCTACATCAACAAACCCACTGAACCCAATTCATTGTATCCCCATTTGACAAAAGGACTCACTGTGAGCTCATGTTTTGCAGAGAACTAATTATCCATATTGGCATACAACGGGCACACAGGGTTAACCATGGGACTTGCCAGTATCTTGGCGTGGTGTTAATTAAAGATTTTTGCTTTTGTTCATGATTTGTAAATGGGGCGGGGGTAGGCGAATGGTGGAGGCCTGTGCTGAGCTGGGCTGGCTTCCCACAACAGGGCCCCATTGACACATGTTTACAATTTGTCCTCTTATGGAGCCGTGTTGTGGGCTTGCTGCTCATTAAATGACTCGCCTGGTTCCAGTCAGGAGTATTCAGTTGTCCCGTGATACTCACTCCCTCCCAAGTCCCATGGCAAGTGCAGCGCTGCAGGGACCCTGATCAGGGCCTCTTCTCTTATTTTCTCTCTGTTTCTCTCTCAATTTCAATATCATTTTAAGGGGTCTATTGGCATGAGAAACATACAGTTGAATTTGGAAGTTTGCATACACTTATGTTGGAGTCATTAAAACTTGTTTTTCAACCACTCCACAAATTTCTTGTTAACAAACTATAATTTTGGAAAGTCGGTTAGGACATCTACTTTGTGTATGACACAAGTCATTTTTCCAACAATTGTTTACAGACAGATTATTTCACTTATAAT
>NC_060189.1:57364215-57369215 GCF_021184085.1 Oncorhynchus gorbuscha
TCAAGCAAGCCCCAGCACATAGCCCCAACACATTCCTTCCCAAAACCCTCCCAACCAACTCCCAGGCTACCAGCCACCCATCACTATCAAAGCTTTATGTGAAATAAATCTGATAGTCGTTAGAGTATCCCTCACTAATAGCATCACCTATATCAATCAGCTGTATGATTTGATCTGGGGTGACTTTTGAGGCGGTGAGATATTATAAAGAGGGCTGTGTTGTGAGTAAGAGGGAGCTGATCAGGGATCAGGCTCAGCATATGGTCCCTGGCGTATGTCTCCTGTTCTGGAACAAAGGGGGAGGTGGGAAGGGAGGCAGCTGAGCCAAGCAGAGCTCCATTACATCCCTCCACCCCACCACCACCCCGCCTCCCTCCAGCCACAAGGACTACACTTTGAAAAAAATAAGCTATCTAGAACCTAAAAGGGTTCTTCGGCTGTCCACATTTGAGAACCGTTTGAAGAACGCTGTATGGTTCCAGATAGAACACAGAGGGTTCTAAATTGTTCTAAAAAGGTTCTACATGTAACCAAAAAGGGTTCTCCTATGGGGACAGCCGAAGAACCCCTTTGGAACCCTTTTTTCTAAGAGTGTTGGGAACCAGCCAATAATGTATACAAACCCTAGATGGCTGGTGATATGTATTGGCCATTGAGAGGTTTTTGAAGCCACCGGTCGGCCATATTAGCACTCCCCCTAGTAGGAGCAGTCCTCCATAGGAATTCATGGAATTCTTCAGTATTTCAATTAAATGTTTTAAGGTCAAAATGACATGTATTGAAGTATTTTTTTGTTGTAGCGGGGACAGTAACATTAGTAATAAAAAAATATATATACTTTAAAGAAAATGTTTGTATATATTTTTTAATTTATAATTTTTATGTTTAGCTCACATAATATAATTTAAGATTATGCATTAAGGTGTCTGTAATAGAATGAATGTGGCAAAAACGAATGTAGACATTAATAAATGAATGTCTAAAGCCCCCCCCAAAAAAATTACAATGTGAGGGAGTGCCAAGATGGAGGCTCAGGGGGCTTCAAAACAGCGCCCCCTATTAGTCATCTAGTGTATATATAAATCATTGGGACCAGCCTGGCCCAGCCCCGTGGACACTCAAACTAATAAGCGGCCCTCCTTTAATTTATCAGTCTTCATCAGTCTGTGTTTTATGCAAGTGTCCTCGCCGAGTTTATACATTCCCACAGTGCCTGTTGACCCAGCTGCCTTTGTCAAGTGGCGCTCAGGCAGGTGTTGTTTTCACCCGGGACCATGGCCACCCATGGTACTAATACAAACTGATGAGGGGCAATAGCCGTGGCTGACCCCTGCCCGCCTGACACTATTAACAGTGTTGTACCCCAATCCTCCAGGGACTAGCTGTCCCCCTTTCCTCTCTCTCTCACCCTGGTCTCTTTCTCCCAACTCCATCACTCTCCCACCCTCTCTCTTTCTGTCCCTCCTTCTCTCTGTTTTAACTACGTGCAGCCTGTCACAACAAAGGCCCAGAGTGTGGATGAGAAAAGGCACAGGGTTGGGTGGGTTCTGAGGGGAGCGGAGCATGGGAATCACCCCCCCCCCCCCCCCCCCCCAGAGACCCCCTCTAGGCTCTGGTAATGCCCCGGGACTGCCATCAGTCAATGTGGCTGTCAGAACAACACTCTCCCAGCCGCGGTGTCTTGACACCCCACTCACATACCCCCAGAACCCTGACCAGAACCCCTTAACTCACTCACACACACAACACAGGCCAGGAGCCCCTCCTTTGAGTACTAACCAACCACAGTCAGTAAGTCAGTTCATTCACAACCAGACCCCAATATCACATTCAGTTGTGGCTCCTGTCTGTTCATTGGTCATTAGATCTCTATAGCATTATTTCTCTATAGCATTATCTCTCTACAGCATTAGAGGTCTCCACAGCATTATCTCTCTATAGCATTAGAGCTCTCCCCAGCATTATCTCTCTACAGCATTAGAGCTCTCCCCAGCATTATCTCTACAGCATTCGAGGTCCCCACAGCATTATCTCTCTACAGCATTATCTCTCTACAGCATTATATTCTGTCCAGGATTACCTCGCTATAGCATTAGATGTCTTTACAGCATTATCATGCTTCTACACCTGCATTGCTTGCTGTTTGGGGTTTTAGGCTGGGTCTCTGTACAGAACTTTGAGATATCAGCTGATGTACGAAGGGCTATATAAATAAATTTGATTTGATATCTCTCAGCGTTATTTATCTACAGCATTAGGTCTCTACAGCACCCAGAGAGTCCAGCAGGCAGAGAGTCCAGCAGGCAAAGAGTCCAGCAGGCAAAGAGTCCAGCAGGCAGAGAGTCCAGCAGGCAGAGAGTCCAGCAGGCAGAGAGTCCAGCAGGCAGAGAGTCCAGCAGGCAGAGAGTCCAGCAGGCAGAGAGTCCAGCAGGCACACACACACACACTCGCATCATTATCATCATAACAGGCTCTACACGCATGCACTGACCACTCCACAGCACTCCCACCAGGCTCTCTGTTTTCCATACCACTACCAGTGTGTGTGTGTGTGTGTGTGTGTGTGTGTGTGTGTGTGTGTGTGTGTGTGTGTGTGTGTGTGTGTGTGTGTGTGTGTGTGTGTGTGTGTGTGTGTGTGTGTGTGTGTGTGTGTGTGTGCGCCTGATGGATATGTCAATACACTGCCTGGCTGAGGCTTGTCTTGCCTCATTAGTCGATGCTGTTTGGCCCCATCTACACACACAGGAACACACACAAGCTAACAGGCAATTCACATTTGAATTCCATCACGTAGAACGCTGCTATATTATTTCCAGGTTTTTGAGCCCGGGCCGGAGCGTGATATGAAATGATCATACTCTAAGCCTCCTTTGGGCCAGTGCGTGTGTTCAATGTTTGTCTTGTTATGAGATGATCACAATATGTCTGTTTAGTATGCTGCCTGTTGGCAGTGTGGTTGGATATGTTTGCGGGTGTGTGCTACATCTGTGTGTGTGTGTGTGGGGTGTTTATGAGTCTCCTGTCATGCTGAATTGCAGCAGCAAATGGCTGTTCTCGTTGGCCTGTTCCCGGTGGCCTAGACACACACACACACACACACACACACACACACACACACACACACACACACACACACACACACACACACACACACACACACACACACACACACACACACACACACACACACACACACACACACACACACACACACACAGTGGTAGTGGTATGGAAAACAGGGAGCCTCATCTCCTCAGTGGAAATAAAACCCTGGTCCAGTCATTCAGTCAGTCCACCATTCTCCCAGCCTCCCAACCTCTGATGCTCCAAATGAATTATTATACTCAAAAACTCATTAACAACATTCCAGAAACAGAATATTCCAGAAAGAACCCTGTCACACACACTCTCTCCGTACTCAAACATTCATTGTCCCATGACTCCTTTCCATCACATCAATGTTCTGTAAAGGCACATTCTGGTGGAGCCGTTTCCTCTTCCCTGTTGTGCATGGTTAAGTGTTCTGCTGCTATGGCACCACTGCTGCTGCCTCTAGTGTGTGTGTGTATGTGTATGTGTGTGTGTGTGTGTGTGTGTGTGTGTGTGTGTGTGTGTGTGTGTGTGTGTGTGTGTGTGTGTGTGTGTGTGTGTGTGTGTGTGTGTGTGTGTGTGTGTGTGTGTGTGTGTGTGTGTGTGTGTGTGTGTGTGTGTGAGAATATGGTGTGTGAAAGAAAGGCCACATATCCGTATGTAATGCCTCAGAACAGTGTGCATGAGCCTTTAGAGTGTGTGACCGTTGCCCTCCCTGTGTGGCCCCTGCAGGCCCGCGGTCCCTAAGGAGTGTCAGAGACAGGTGGAGGCCCCGGAGCTGCTGGGAACGGCCTGCTCACGGCAGTGTAAGAACGGACACTGCACCCCCACCGGGAAGTGTTGCTGCAGCACCGGCTGGGAGGGACCCTTCTGCAGAGTGGGTGAGTCAGAGAAAAGTGCTGTTTGCAGTGTTCAACCGTAACCTAGAATATTAGTAGAACATTACATAATAACCCTCTGCAGAGTAGCTGAGACCTACTGTATAACAAGAGTTACACAATAATGTGAAGAATTCTACTGTATATCTTGAGTAATGTTGATATTTATCAAATAGACTAGTTTGGATCCATAGTGGACCCACATAAAGGGTTTATGAATGTTTTGTTATCGCTTGTCAATATATATCTCTCCCTCTCTCTCTCTCTCACAGCTAAATGCGAGCCGGCCTGTCGTAACGGAGGCGTGTGTGTTGAGCCCTACAGCTGCCTGTGTAAGAGCGGCTACTCGGGCGCCCAGTGTGAGAAGGGCGAGCGGGGCATGCCTAGCGACCAGGAGAAGGACGGCATCCTGGACCACATCATAGACATGACCTCGTACCTGCTGAACCTCACTAGCTACATGGTATAGGGGCATGGGGAGGGGGTCCACTCCCACCGCAACCCCCCTCCCCGGCTCCCTTGCTCAACCACCGGAGAAGCCCAAGCAGAGCCTCCCTCCTCCGTGATTCACCCCTGAGACACACCACCCTGTCTGAACGTACCCTGTCCCAGTCAACACCCAGACTCTGGTAATCTTCCTGCCCATAAGCTCCGGTAGGCTACGTACACCAGGCATCCAGGCCAAGCATCCCTCCAGAGACCATCACACAGACAGACACAGCAACGTGATGGTTGAATGCATGGTAATCGTCATCTATGGTCTAATGGTTGGACCTCCACCATGGCTACATAAGCTCTTTTATACTCTTCTTCTCCAGGAGAAAGTTCTCCTCTCTCTCCCACTCTGGAACCCCCATGCAGATGACTTGATATTAGCACTGCACCCCTGCTGAGAACAGAGGGAGACCCCCTCGCGTTCTCTCCACACAACAACAAAAAAACAGCGGCCATTTTGACTGACGCCTTACAGAGAGCGAAGGGGAGTCGGCTGAGCTGAAACACGGCGAGGCGGGCGGAGGCGTGGTGACTTAA
>NC_060189.1:57374215-57376715 GCF_021184085.1 Oncorhynchus gorbuscha
CAGAAGACTGTATCAAACACATCGCGTAACGCCACTAATCTACAGGTTGATCAGGATTGGTTCATTTGATTTAGTGCCATTGCAAATTCCTTGATATCGTATCAATCTTGAGTCTCCTGACAGCAGTTCAGCAAAGATCAAAGCAACTTCTTACATCTTGTGCCAATGTTGTCTTTTTTTAAGTGCCTGCCCCCCACACAATTGGAATGTCTTTATTTCTATGATCATATTTTGTCTTGAGTTCCCGTTCTAAGCATGGTTAGAAGTGTTCAGGGTTTTCCAATTCCTCTCTCTCTCTCTCTCGCTCTGTTTTTCTCTCGCTCTGTATCTTCAATGACAGCAGTTGTTGAACCTCTGTCTCGCCAGTGTTCTCTCTGGTCTATAATGTGTCAAATGGAACTCATGCTGTAAAGTCGATACTATAATTTTAGCACTTAATGTGAAACTTGCATTTTAGCTGCTGAGACGGCGTGGTGTGAATAAAATAGAGTAACCGTTTTCATTATTTAAGTAGTTACGCAAACAAAGTTATTTAAGTTCTCTACAATTGTTTTTGCCGCTGTATGTGAGGATTTTGATTTTGGTCATGTATTGTAAATAAAACCTAGGGCTATCTTTGTTTCTTTTCAGAAATATCTATATGTCTATTAAAGTTTATAGCATGTCTGAAAACCTCGTCACAGTGTCTGTTTGATGATGACGTTTAGGATGACGATGTAGCATAGAGCACAATGTTTCTTCTTGAATAACAACCCGTAGAAAATAGTCATAGAATCTATTCATTCTATTTCTATGTGAATAACAATCCTTGATTCAGCAGGAAAGGAAATGATAGGTTGTTGCAGGATGATTACAAATGGAGACAGATTGAGGCCTTCTGCCAGGGTGTGGAACAGTGACCTCACCTTAAATGTATCCTCGTAATGTTAGATCTGAGCACGCAGAGGTTGTCTACAGGAGCTAGTATATTTGGCCTTAGATTTCTACATTTCTGAGATTGACATGTCGATCCGGAAAGTCTTTTACTGTTCTATGAGTGTAAATCAATAGCGTAACATCCTTCTACTATTAGTATTAACAGTATTAGCAAGTGATGTTTGCTTAGTAAAAGAACACTATCCATTGACATAGGTTGCCCCCTCTGTCTGTCTGTCTGTCTGTCTGTCTGTCTGTCTGTCTGTCTGTCTGTCTGTCTGTCTGTCTGTCTGTCTGTCTGTCTGTCTGTCTGTCTGTCTGTCTGTCTGTTTGTCTGTCTGCCTGTCTGTCTGCCTGTCTGTCTGTCTGCCTGCCTGCCTGCCTGCCTGCCTGCCTGCCTGCCTGTCTGTCTGTCTGTCTGTCTGTCTGTCTGTCTGTCTGTCTGTCTGTCTGTCTGTCTGTGAAACAAATAACGAACCCACATGACAATGACAATCACTCACATAACAGAAAGGGAAGCCGGAGGGTTAAATAAAGAACATTGATTATGGAATGGAAACCAGGTGTGTACAATGAAGGAAAAACAAAACTAAAAAGAAACATGGATCGGTGGTGACGTCGACCGCCGAACGCCGCCCGAACAAGGAGAGGGACCAACTTCGGCGGAAGTCGTGACAGTACCCCCCCTTGAGCCGCGCGCCGACACCGGCCTCGGGGACGACCCGGAGGACGAGACGCAGGGCGATCCGGGTGGAGACGGTGAAATTCCTGAAGTAATGACAGATCCAGGATGTCCTCCACCGGCACCCAGCATCTCTCCTCCGGACCGTACCCCTCCCACTCCACGAGGTACTGAAGGTCCCTCGCCCGACGTCTTGAGTCCATGATGGCTCGCACAGTATACGCCGGGGCCCCCTCGATGTCCAGAGGGGGCAGAGAGACCTACCGCACCTCAGACTGCTGGAGCGAATCAGCCACCACTGGCCTGAGGAGAGACACATGGAAACCAGGTGTGGAAACCAGGTGTGTATAATGAAGACAAAACAAAATGAAAAATGGATCGGTGGTGACTAGAAAGCCGGTGACGTCGACCGCCAAATGCCGCCCGAACAAGGAGAGAGACCAACTTCGGCGGAAGTCGTGACAGATGTTGAGAAAATGTTTGGGGAAAGCCAGCCCAAGGGCCAATGTGGATCATCGGCCAAACTGTTCCCTAAAGTTCAGAGAGGGAGGGAGAAAGAGAGAGAAGCTCCGTTTAAATAAAATAAAATTGTATTTGTCACATTCTTTGTGAACAACAGGTGTTGACTAAGAGCTTACTTACGGGGCTTTTACTTCCGGGTCTTCAATAAACTGTCTCCTCCCCTTCATCTAAACGGATTAAAGTGGATTTAACAAGTGACATCAATAAGGGATCATAGCTTTCACCTGTAAGTAAGCATGGGACAAATACAATTTGATTTGATTCACCTGGTCAGTCTACATCATGGAAAGATCCATGTGTTCTTGTACACTCAGTGTACACGGGGCACCACTACCGAGTCAATATGCAGGGGTATGAGGTAATTGGGGTAGATATGTACAT
>NC_060189.1:57699215-57796715 GCF_021184085.1 Oncorhynchus gorbuscha
TAAACTCATGAGTACACACATATATACATGCTGTACACTATATAGTGCATTCAGAAAGTATTCAGAAGCCTTAAACTTTTCCAGATTTTGTTACACTACAGCCTTTTTTTCCCTAATCAATCTAAAGTTTTAGAAATTTTTGCAAATGTATTAACAGTAAAAAATAGAAATATCACATTTGCATAAGTATTCAGACCTTTTACTCAGTAGTTTGTTCAAGCTTTGGTAGCGATTACAGCCACAAGTCTTCTTGAGTATGATGCTACAAGCTTGGTGATGCTTCGGAGATGGTTGTTCTTCTGGAAGGTTCTCCCATCTCCACAGAGGTACTGTGGAACCTTCCTGAGTAAGGCCCTTCTCCCCCGATTGCTCAGTTTGGCCGGGCGGCCAGCTCTAGGAAGAGTCTTGGTGGTTCCAAACTTCTTCCATTTAAGAATGATGGAGGCCACTGTGTTCTTGGGGACCTTCAATGCTGCAGAATGTTTTGGAACCCTTCCCCAGATCTACGTTGGTGTTCTACGGACAATTCCTTTGACCTCAAGGCTTGGTTTTGCTCTGACATGCATTGTCAACTGTGGGACCTTACACACTGGTGTGTGATTTTTTTCCAAATCATGGCCAATCAATTGAATTTACCACGTGGTTGTAGAAACATCTTAAGGAGCTCAATTTTGAGTTTCATAGCAAAGGGTCTGAATACTTATGTAAATAAGGTATTTCAGTTTTAGATTATTCATAAATATGCACAAAAAAAATTGACCACGTTTTCGCTTTTGTCATTATGGGGTATTGTGTGTAGATTGATGAGGAATAGGCTGTAAAGAAAAACATTCTGGGAAAAAGTGAAGGGGTGTGAATACTGTACGAATGCACTGTACACACAAGTATTCAAATTAGCGGATTTGGCTATTTCAGCCAAGCCCATTGCTGACAGGTGTATAAACTCTCCATAGACAAACATTGGCAGTAGAATGGCTTTCCTGAAGAGCTCAGTGATAGGATGCCACCTTCATAGGATCTCACCTTTCCAACAAGTCAGTTCGTCAAAATTCTGCCCTGCTAGAGCTGCCCCGGTCAACTGTAAGTGCTGTTATTTTGAAGTTGTAACATTTAGGAAAAACAATTGCTCATCTGCGAAGTGGTAGGCCACACAAGCTCACAGAATGGAACCACCGAGTGCTGAAGCGCGTAGCGCGTAAAAATAGTCTGTCCTCGGTTGCAATACTCATTGCCGAGTTCCAAACTACCTCTGGAAGCAGCATCAGCACAAGAACTGTTCGTCGGGAGCTTCATGAAATGGCTTCCATGGCCAAGCAGCTGAACACAAGCCTAAAATCACCATGCATAATGCCAAGCATCGGCTGGAGTGGTGTAAAGCTTGCCGCCATTGGACTCTGGAGCAGTGGAAACGCGTTCCCTGGAGTAATGAATCACGCTTCACCATCTGACGGACAAATCTGTATTTGGAGGATACCAAGAGAACGCTACCTGCCCCAATCCATAGTGTCAACTGTAAAGTTTGGTGGATGAGGAATAATGGTTTGGGCTAGGCCCCTTAGTTCCACTGAAGGGAAATCTTAACGCTACAGCATATAATGACATTCTAGACCAAGGGTGGGAAACTCCAGACCTCAGGGGTCTGATTGGTGTCACACTTCTTCTCCATCCCTAGCAAACACAGCTGATTAATCAAATTCCATTATAAACTGAAGATCATGACTAGGTGATTTTTGGATTCAGGTATGTTAGCTGGGGCAAAACTGTGACACAATCAGGCCCTCGAGGACTGGAGTTGTCCACCTCAGTTCTAGACGATTCTGTGCTTCCAATTTTGTGGCAACAGTTTGTGGAAGGCCCTTTTCTGTTTCAGCATGACAATTCCCCTGTGCACAAAGCGAGGCCCTTACAGAAATGGTTTGTTGAGATTGAGATTGGGCCTGTACAGAGCCCTGACCAAAACCCCATCAAACACCTTTGGGATTAATTGGAATGCCGACTGCAAGCCAGGCCTAATCGCCCAACATTGGTGCCCGGCCTCGCTAACGTTCTTGTGGCTGAGTGGAAGCAAGTCCTGACAGCAATATTCCAAGATCTAGTGGAAAGCCTTCCCAGAAGAGTGGAGGCTGTTATAGCAGGAAAGGGGGGACCAACTCCATATTAATGCCCATGATTTTGAGATATTCGACGAGTAGGTGTCCACATACTTCTGGTAATGTGGTGTAGTTTGGCAGGGTTTCAAGCAAGTGTGTGTGTGTGTGTGTGTGTGTGTGTGTGTGTGTGTGTGTGTGTGTGTGTGTGTGTGTGTGTGTGTGTGTGTGTGTGTGTGTGTGTGTGTGTGTGTGTGTGTGTGTGTGTGTGTGTGTGTGTGTGTGTGTGTGTGTGTGTGTGTGTGTGTGTGTGTTTGACCCAGCAATATAGGCAAAAATGCTTAACCTCCATCGCTATTAGCTTTTTACTGTTTCCCAATTATTGTCTTGAAAAACAGAACACTCGTCTTCGTGTGTGTGTGTGTGTGTGTGCGCGTGTGTGTGTGCGCGTGTGTGTGTAGCCTGTAGTAATGACAGGCTAAAGAGATTTTGTGCTCAAAATGTCTCTTCTCTCCCCTGTTGTTATGGTACATCTGGGATCAGGGAAACGATGGAGACTCACTTCGTCTGGTTTGCAGCCATGAGATAAACTGGAAACAAGTTAAATGGCTATTGAATGGCCACATATCTTTTTTTGTCCACTGCAGTTGTAGATGAAATACTCACTGGATGGATGGACGGAGTGTACGCAGTGCCTTCACACCCCACAGCTCTTTGATCGTTATTTCACCTCTTCTTTTTCACCACTTAAACTGTGGTTTCATTCCCCGCATGTACAGTAGTACTTTACTCGTTCTATATCTTCCACACATTGATTCATAACTATTGATCTTTTGATATACTGACCGAACACAAACTCCTTCCTGAACGCACCTATTAGCCGTCACACCGCGCTACTGCATAACAATGTCTACTCCTCCCAACAATTCATCTCTCTTTTCTAAATGTCCCCGCTGTAATGGCATTAAACGGTGCCAATATTGTCTTCTGTGTGTGATCGATTTAAGTGTAATTTGCAATGGCAGGTATACCCCAGACATTTAGTTTGCAATATGCACCAATATTGTTATTCTACTTAGCATGCTACGCTAAAACTGTGGATGCATCCCCAGTGGTACACTATTCCCTTTATAGTGCACTACTTTAGACCCGAGCCCTATGGGTCCTGCAGGGAATAGGGTGCCGTTTGGGATGTATACTCTGTTAATTTAAAGTGGCTATCCTGCAGACAGAATTAGAAGTCCAATTCCCGTCTCCTACCGCTATCTGTGTAATGATTCATTAGAGTGTATTTCCCAAGGGTGCAATAACTCACCCCCACAGTGTGTGATGTGAAAGCATCCCCGTAATATTACACCATCCGATTGGGTCTATAAATGTCATGGAGCAGTCAGTGCAACGCAGGGCATGGCTCAAAGTAGAATGGCTCGTCCATGCAGTATTTCCTCAACAGACGTACGGCAATACATTGTGCGTATAGCCTTAAAACAAACACCCATGCTCATAAACGAGACAAAACAGAGCCTCTCACTGTAAATATGACACCTTGATTGCGCACAGCACACACCAGAACGTGTCCTCTACGGTCTTCCACGCGACAATGCAGCTCGCCATTGTGTGTGTGTGTTTTGTAAAGTGGGTTAAGAATGCTAACTGAAGGTCAGTAGAGCTTTAAACCGAACAAAAGCGCCACACAGTCAGACAGCAAAGGTTAATTACATGACATATGAGGACAACACACCACACTTTTCTCCCCACAGTCCTCCATCCCTTCTCCTATTTTTTACATCCTTTCTACTCTTCCCTCCATCTTTTCTCCCCACAGTCCTCCATCCCTTCTCCTATTTTTTATATCCTTTCTACTCTTCCCTCCATCTTTTCTCCCCACAGTCCTCCATCCCTTCTCCTCTTTTATACATCCTTTCTACTCTTCCCTCCATCTTTTCTCCCCACAGTCCTCCATCCCTTCTCCTATTTTTTACATCCTTTCTACTCTTCCCTCCATCTTTTCTCCCCACAGTCCTCCATCCCTTCTCCTATTTTTTACATCCTTTCTACTCTTCCCTCCATCTTTTCTCCCCACAGTCCTCCATCCCTTCTCCTATTTTTTACATCCTTTCTACTCTTCCCTCCATCTTTTCTCCCCACAGTCCTCCATCCCTTCTCCTCTTTTTTACATCCTTTCTACTCTTCCCTCCACCTTTTCTCCTCGTCTCCCCAGTCCTTTATCTTCTTTTCTCATGCTTTCTCAATCCCTCCTTTCTCCTCTTCCCAGACTGGAGAGCCCCATTTTAAAGATGATGTGGGTTGACTCAGGGCCTCCATCTTAGTTTCAAAAGGGACCCAGGGGCCCCCTCTGCAGGCCAGAGTCATCACCTTTCACTGATAAAACATTAGATACAATAGTGTTGTTGTCTATCATGACATGTAGAAAATGAAATGAAACATGATGGTATAAAAACCTAATTCGAAGTCTACTGAGGCGCTAGCTAATTGAGCTGTTTGCTAACAATTTATCATGTTCAATCAAAAAATCTAATTTTATTTGTCACAATCACTGAATACAACAGGTGTAGACTTAACAGTGAAATGCTTGCTTATGAGCCTTTCCCAACAATGCAGTTAATAATAAAATATATTTTTTAAATGTATCACAAGGAATAAAACCCTGTTGACGCGGAGGGTGGGCGTGCTCTCCCCCTTTCTCCTGTAGTCCACGATCAGCTCCTTGGTCTTGCTGACGTCGAGGGACAGGTTGTTGTTCTGGCACCACACTGGCAGGTCTCTGACCTCCTCCCTGTATGCTGGACCCAGTTGCAAAGGAAGGGATTCAGTCCCAGGATCCCTGTCTTGGTGATGAGCTTGGGTAGGACTCTGGTGTAGTCTATGAACAGCATTCTCAAGCATTTATTTCCCCTCTTGGGAGAGGGCAGTGTGAAACGCAATTGAGATTGCGTCATCTGTGGGTCTGTTGGGGGCAGTATGCGAGTTGGAGAGGGTCCAGGTTGTCTGGGTAGATGGTGTTGATGTGTGTCATGACCAACCTCCTCAAAGCACTTCATAGCTACAGATGTGAGTGCTACAGGGTGTTAGTCATTTAGGCAGGTCACCTTGGAGCTCATGAGCTGTACCACTACTATTAGTGTGTTTTTCTATGTATTTTCTATGTCTTCTGTTCTGTCCTCATCTCCTCTGTCTCTCGTGTGTCCTAATCATTTAGCCACACGCCAGCAGGAGAAATGACTCTGCCAACAAGGAGAAATGACCCCCCCCCCAAAAAAAAGGAGGAGAAACTCTTCTTTGTGTAGTTTTCTTTCCTTCTCTTTGTGTCTTCATCCCTCGCTCCCAGTAATAGTGGATACGAGAATTCTCCATTTCCCTCTCGTTTTCTTCTCCCCTGAACGAGGGAGGGAACCTCAATGGAGGGAAGGATGTTTCATCTTCATCTGGGTCTGAATCCGGTAGAGGTGTTAGAGGACTGCTGAGGATATTTTATATTTCTGTTTCAAAATTGAAAGCAGATCCCGTATCCACAAAGCACCTCAAAGTGGGAGTGCTGATATAGCCTTTTACTTCATAATGAATAAGATTGTATGGACAGATCCTAGATCAGCACTCCTGCTCTGAGAGGCTTTGTGGATACAGGCTTTTTAGGTCTCATTGCCTTGCTTAAAACGCCCAAGTCAAATCCCAATTCCTTCCTTTGCATTTTTCGGTACCTCTTGACTGTTGGAAATCGCTTTGGAAACAGTGAAGAGTTGGATGAACTTTTACCTAAAAACCTCCTTTAACACCAAAGAAACACTAGAATAATACAGTACAAATTAATTGGAAGTGTAGTGCTTTTCCAAGTGAAATCAATCCCTCTATTGCCTTACCTTGTAAGGACAACAACTCCCCTGCATGTCATTCACAACCAATGGAAAATTGGTGTTAAATGATCTCTAGGTAGACTAAACAAAGAATATTACAGTACCAAACAACCCTGTATAAAGTCACATCCCATGTTTTGAATGAGTACGGTGTCTCAGGAGGTCCATACAGCACCAGAGATGTTTCAGTTTTGAAGGGGAGAAATGCAGGGGGTAATACTAGGGGTTCCAGTGGTGTCGTCTTGTGAACCCTCCGAACTAATGTTTACAATTACGGAGTTAGAGTATCGGAGATCCGCGGAGAGATTGCATATTAAACGATGCAGAGATGGGAAGACTCAGGCTTTTGTGTGGAGAATGTGTTTACTCAGCAAATGGATTTTAATTGGGAAAATACTTCTTCCAGCTGCTCTTGGTGTGTGTGTGTGTGTGTGTGTGTGTCTCTCAATGTGTGTGTGTGTGTCTCTCAGTGTGTGTGTGTGTGTACACAACCTGCAATATCCACAACAGCTTCATTAATAAGTAAAGACCCTAGTTTGGAGAGAGAGCTAATGGGGTCTGCATGTCTTAGTGAACCATCCTGAACATTCCCACCAACCATACACTCCTCCACATGGACCTGCCAGCCTCTCTGGAAGTGGCAGTTACCATGTATGGGTCCCAAATGACCCCCTAATCCCTATAAAGTGCTCTTCTTTTGACCAGAGCCACATGGGCCCTATATACTGTCGTGCTATTTGGGACACAGATCTTCCCTCTAATTTCTCTCCTAATTGATCCTGATGAAGCCAGCATGCAGAGATGAGCAGGATGGGCTTTTTATTTCAGCTCTGGGGAAGTATAGACAAAGTGTTAGGAAACTCAGACTGAGGTACAAAGAGGTATTGATGTGGACAGAGAGGCTTCTGATGAGGACAGAGAGGCTTCTGATGAAGCCACGTACAGCAGATCAATAGGACAGTTACAGTATTGGCCTAATGGATGGAAAGCTGTGTGTGTGTGTGTGTGTGTGTGTGTGTGTGTGTGTGTGTGTGTGTGTGTGTGTGTGTGTGTGTGTGTGTGTGTGTGTGTGTGTGTGTGTGTGTGTGTGTGTGTGTGTGTGTGTGTGCGTGTGCGTGCGTGTGTGTGTGTGTGTGTGTGTGTGGCCCAGTTGCAACTGTACGGCAGTTGATAAAACATGTAATAGGACTAATGGAGAATGTTATTAAATTGGTATATTTAATTATTTAGGCTATGTCTACTTTTGCTTAATGGTCAAATAATAGCTGAAGGATATGTGTGCGTTGCGCGTGGTGCGTGCGTGCGTGCGTGCGTGCGTGCGTGAGTGTGTGTGTGTGTGTGTGTGTGTGTGTGTGTGTGTGTGTACGGCAGTTGATAAAACATGTAATAGGACTAATGGAGAATGTTATTAAATTGGTATATTTAATTATTTAGGCTATGTCTACTTTTGCTTAATGGTCAAATAATAGCTGAAGGATATGTGCGTGGGTTGGTGAGGGCTGTGTGTGTGTGTGTGTGTGTGTGTGTGTGTGTGGTCACACGTACGTATACAGTACTTTGCCCCCTGATGGCTGAACCACTCAAACTCTGTGGGATTCTGAGTGTGTGAAGCTTTTCAGGTTTTGATGATTTCTGGGATTATTCCCCTTTTTAAAGGACCACTGTCACTCTGTGTGGATGTCAGGTCTGAGAGGAATATAAGGCTAAGTGATGCTCCACTCTTCACGCACCATGTTCCTCTCTCTCTCTCTTTCCCCATGTCTCTCAATCACTCCCTCTCTCCCTCTCCTTCCTTTCTCTCCCTCCCCTCTCCTTCCTTTCTCTCCTTCCCCTCTGCCCCCCGTGATTGGGGAGTGATTACAGAGCGGGGAAGCTGCACTTTGTCACCATGGCCACCAAGTCCCCGGGCTGTCAGGCAGAGCTAGTCTGGCCCGTATGGGGACACCCCACTGACAGCATGGGGAAAGAGAAGGGGAGAGAATGGAATTGATTGAAGGGAAAGGCACAGGTATATGAGTCGAAGGAGGGAGAATGGAAAAGGAAGGAGGGAGATTGGGTATAGAGAGGGTAAGTGTAGTGAGATAAAACAGGGTCTTTCTCAGTGTTTCTTCATTAGTCTTTCATGGAAGAGTATTTCAGTGTGTTCCACTTCTCCTCTCTTCAGTCAGTACAGGACAGCTTGAGGTGGTTAAGTTAGAGATAAACCCTTTCCTCAGTGTTTAATTCAAAAGTAATTATTCCACCGTAGTTTATCTCTCTTATTGCTTTCTGTGTTGGACACAATTAATTAAGTACTTAACTGCCTTACCTAACAGTTAATGTCACAAGGAATGACAATAAGTAGAGTTTGTATCAAGCCCAGTTTGAATGGCCTTGTACTGTAATTACTTTACCGGCTTCTCCGATAATGACTTTCTTTTGACTTTTGAATAACTTTGTGTCACACCCAAAAACGTCCCCATACATTATTTGCCCTTCAATAACCTGGTGTCCCACCCAAGACATTCCTGACACATTTTTCCATCCAATCTTTATTCATACAGGCTAGTCTTATTGAGATTTTAAAATATATATATTTTGTAAGAGACACCTAGCTATTCATTTTTCCTTTGAATGACCCGGTGCCATGCCCAAAAATGTCCCCCGACACTCAAACTGCCCAGCAGAGTGGCTCTATGGCTTCCTCGCTAGCTGTGCCAGTTGTCACAGCCAATCATTGGCTCCGGCCGGACTCTCATTTGCTGCCACTGAGAAGGTTTCAGAAGTATTAGGGTTCCCAGTAGAAGTAGTCTGACTGCTCCTGTGTGTGTTTGACCGAGGAGAATAGAGAAGGGGGAGTGAGAGGCGAGTCTCTGACAGAATATTGTTGCTTTTCTACTGACTGAAAACAGACTTTTCTCACAAGGCGGAATTAATTGTTTAATTTCTCTCTCTCTCTCTCTCTCTCTCTCTCTCTCTCTCTCTCTCTCTCTCTCTCTCTCTCTCTCTCTCTCTCTCTCTCTCTCTCTCTCTCTCTCTCTCTCTCTCTCTCTCTTTCTAACTCTTATCGCTCTCTCACTCTTTCTCCTTCAACTGAATAGTGTTTTTTTTTTCAGGTTTAGATCAAAGGTATCAAAACACTGACTGTACAAAACATTAGGAACACCATAATGTTCATGTTCATTTGCACCATCGCCTTCTCTCTACAAGGCGCTGAGAAAGCGGTCCACAGGAATGCTGGCCCATGTTGACTCCAACGCTTCCCACAGTCAAGCTGGCTGGATGCCTTTTGGGTTGTGAACCATTATTGATATACACAGGAAACTGTTGAGCAGCGTCGCAGTTCTTGACACACAAACCGGTGCGCCTGGCACCTACTACCATACCCCGTTCAAAGGCACTTAAATCTTTTGCCTTGGCCATTCACCCTCTGAACGGCACACACACACAATCCATGTCTCAAGGTTTAAAAATCCTTCTTTAACCGGTCTCCTCCCCTTCATCTACACTGATTGAAGTGGATTTAACAAGTGACATCAACAAGGGATCATAACTTTCACCTGGTCAGTCTGTGTCATGGAAAGAGCAGGTGTTCCTAATGTTTTGTACACTCACGGTATGTTTGATAATTAGGTTGTGTGGGCCTGACACTGGAGCTGGCAGGTTCCGTCATTGAAGGAGTCATCTCCATGACAACTGCTTCAGTAACTTCATTACTGTTTTGTCTCTGAGCCAGATAAAGGTTGAGGTAATTGACCCATAATGGACTGACAGGCCAACAAAAGAAGAATTCGACTTTGACTTTCCTCTTTCCCACTGCGCGCGCACACACACACACACACACACACACACACACACACACACACACACACACACACACACACACACACACACACACACACACACACACACACACACACACACACACACACACACACACACACACACACACACACACACACACACACACACACACACACACACACACACACCTGGTCATGCTTCATCTCCATATGCTAATATAATGTCAACAGTTCCAAATTAGATTGTACAAATCAGACTGTCAACTACTATTGGAAAAATCTCAACTCAATCCCAAGCCGCTTATTTTGCCACACCTACATTTATGTTATATTTTAAGACATCAAGGATATAAGCGCGTCTTTATCAGCAGAATAAATAACAACAACAAAATAACACTGTAAAATGTGACTTACATGCCCAATAGCAGGCTAGCGTTTTTCGTCATGAACATTGTTCTGGGAGTGGTCAATAGCTAACACAAAGTCATACAATCTGATTTGAAATCTAACCTTAACCCTAACCTTAACCCTAACCATACTGCTAGCCATAATGCATAACCTTAAATCAAGACCAAAAAGGCTCATTTTAGTTTTCAGGACTTTTTGACTTTGCAGCTGGCCTATCTAAGGGAATATCGCTCAGTGCTGCTTCCAGGACAAGACTCATGACAATAACAGGCAATCTGAGGTCCTCAGTATTCAGGTAATATAGAACAGAGAACATTACATATTTCAAAACGGCATGAGTTTTACATTTTATTGCCTATCACACATCTTTTAAGCCATGAACTCCTATTAGCGGTCTTGTCAGTTCAGTGGAACCATCTTTGATGAAGTACCACGGTGCAATCTTTCATCTCCGTGATGAAGAACCAAGTTGTGCTTGCTGGCTAATAACGTTAATTGATGTATAAAGCCACCGACTGCAAAGGTGATGGGATTACTGTATGATACCAAGCATCCGTAAACACATAGGCAATAAACACATGACACAATCACTAATTGGGCTTTTAATCTCTTTGATGGATGATTATCATTGATAATTATACTGGGTATGTAGAAGATGGCTGCTCTCATTGAGATGCAGTACTAGAGGCACTAGATGCCCCGTGTGTATTTCAGTTACGCAGCACAGTTGCCTCATAGCTGGTGTATTAGTGGGAAACTGGAGGGCTGTTTGGGTCCCATTCAAATGTGTAGTTATCTCTTGTTACGAATGGTAATGAATTGGTTTGACGGGAAGCCGGCCCAGCTGAGAAACATCCAAAGCTAATTCCAGGCACTCCCTCCACAGTCCCCACTGCAGCGTGACAGCCCTGACCCATTCACTCTCTCTGGGGTACTGTTCTCCATTTCCTGGTTTGATGCAGTGCAGGTGTGACTGATAGAGATAGTTAGAGAGAGGCAGGGAGAGAAACCAGTTGCACCCATCTCTTCCCGTCACCTCCTCTATCCACACCTTTTGATTCCCAGGGGGAAGTTCTGGGCTCTCACATTCCTAAGGAGGAGATAGAGGTGGGAGTGACATTAGGATTACCTGTCAGTGCTCCCCTATCACAGGTGTGTCACCTACCAGGGTACAACCGCTTAAATGTGAATATGCTCCACTCCAACAGCACTGCAACTGTGTTCTACCATGTCACAGCCCTCCCCACCGTGTCGTGGCTGGGTGCCTTCTATTGTTTTATTTAACCAAGCAATCAGTTAAGAACAAATTCTTATTTACAATGACAGCCTAGGAACAGTGGGTTAACTGCTTCGTTCAGGGGCAGAACGACAGATTTTTACCTTGTCGGCTCGGCGATTCGATCTAGCAACCTTTCGGTTATTGGCCCAACGCTCTAACCGCTAGGCTACCTGCCGCCCCTTCTCACAGCCTCCATATCCCTCCTCACAGATGAGCGGATCTCTGAGGCAAAACTCAGTGGACACACAAAGCAGCCAAATGCCACTTTCTCGAGAAGCCCATTTTTCATCGTCCGTTATCTTTAGAAAATCTGCCGTTTAAGATGTGAATTGGATCAACAACTGGTTAGCCATGATAGCATAGTGCTAGCTTAGTGACTCGTGACAAGCTACCAGTTCAGCTGAAACCTTTTTTCTGTCAACCATATCACCTTGAATTCTATTAAAACTTGAATGTCCTTTTTTTGTCTCATTGATAATTTAGAGGTTGCTGAGGAGAGTGGCAACCTTGTCACACAGCATAGTTATAATTTGACACTTGAAAATAAGCTATTCGTGATTTTGTATTCATATTATCGTGGCTAATTCTTGACAAAGCTCCATTTCATTGCACCTGTCTTAAAGGATAAACTCCTGTGGAGTCACCATCTGCATACAAGCATCAGATTCTATTTGGGCAAATCTTTTCTGGATGTTTACCTGGCCATATTTACTTCCACAATGTGCAGGTTTTTAATATATTTTTTATCATATTCTTTCTTCCTTGGATTTGTGTAAAGGGTAAAACATATTACTCCTTTCTATGCATGCATGTCCCCTTATTCATAAAAATGTCTTCAGAAGCCCTCTGATCAAAGGCTTGTTTGTTTGTATTGATACAAAAAAAGAAAGGATGTCCATAAAAAAAAATTTTTTTTTTTATATTGTCATATTATTATGTCGTTTTTCTTCTGAGAAAAAGGCACCACTTCGGGGACACACAATGCACTTGTGTGGCGTCCTCAACCGTGAAACACATTGTCTGTTTGTTTTTCAGTTACCTGAGCGTGTTTACATCGTCCGGATCACGCAAAGAGACGGTTCTAGGTCTCGGTTCCTCCGTCTTTTTTTTAATCAAAGCACATAAAAAATTTAAGTCAAGGACCTTCGGGCTCTGCGCTTTTGAGAACACCCTAAATATGAAACGACGTGCAAGTAATATCATCTTGGTCATGTTGCAGAAAATCTTCAACAGTACTATCCAGGCAAAGAAAGACAGGGTTTGGGCCAATTCCATTTCAATACAGTCAATGTAGAATGTATATTGGCATTGCAGCACACCTTCCTGAAATGACTGAATTGAAATGGAATTGAACACAGTCCTGATACTGTATCATATTAAGTCTTAGATGTACAAATAGGTAACATGGTGAGGACTTGCACTTTTCAAAATACAAAACAATGAGAGATCACAACCTATCCCCGATGTAGGGGATAGGTTGCCATTTGGGAAGTAAACGACTGTCTCAGCGTGATGTTGCCACAGCGATGCATCTGTGCTGCAATCAAGCTGCCTAATCAAGAGCTTATAACGTGGTCGCTATCTCTCGCTCTCTCTCGTCCTCTCTCGCCCTCGCTATCTGTCTCGCACGCTCTCACTCTCTTGTTCTCTCTCTCGCTCTCTCTCTTGCCCTCTCTCCCTCTCTCACTCTCGTTCTACCTCTCTCACTCTCCCTCGATCTCTCTCTCCACACTCTGACTCAATCCCCACAGCTCGCCAGAGTAAAAAAAAAATCCTCCATCCCTCTGTTATGTTTTCTATTAATCTCCTCAGATCCTAAATGGCACCCTATTTCCCTACATGTAGTGCACTTCTGTTGACCAGAGCTGGTAGGTAGTGCACCATGTAGGGAGTTTAGGATGCCATTTGGGCCTCATTCTGAATGTAGAGCTCACAGGGGGCTTTGTAGACGGCCAACCACCGTTTCCTTCCACTAATTATCCACCCGTCTCTTGTAGCTTCTCTACAAGCTCTGTAAAAAGACTCTTGCTTTTTCAAATGCAGTAAATGGTATTGACTTTCTTTAAAACATATATTTTCTTTAATGATAGTGGATGTATTTATTTTTTACTTTACTTTAATGATAGTGTATTCCATTAACCCTTTACTCTCGTGGGAATTGGCCTATATGGATAGGGCTACATTAAATGTTTCTTATAGAAGAAATATGAAATGCATAAGCATGGTAGCAATCAAAAGGGACAGTTTGAAGATCATGGGAAAATGATTAGACCAAAGTTGAGGACACAACAATTCTTCCCGACACAAGACTGAATCCAAACATTGCAGTGTTGATTTTATGTGCATTTTACATTTACTGCACTTCGTCGCATTTGTTGATAACGAAGTAGAATCATACTCTGGATACATTCAGTAACATGTTAAGAATATTCCTGGACAATGTGGGGTAGGTGGAACATAAGAACAAAACGACAAAGCTTTGAAAGGACTAACTGGTGTCTCCAAGCGCCCACACCCCTCTCCAAAGTGTACAAATCAAATGTATTTATATAGCCCTTCGTACATCAGCTGATATCTCAAAGTGCTGTACAGAAACCCAGCCTAAAACCCCAAACAGCAAGCAATGCAGGTGTAGAAGCACAGTGGCTTCTACACCTAGAGAGGAACCAGGCTATGTGGGGTGGCCAGTCCTCTTCTGGCTGTGCCGGGTGGAGATTATAACAGAATATGGCCAAGATGTTAAAATGTTCATAAATAATAAGGCAGAACAGTTGAAACTGGAGCAGCAGCACGGCCAGGTGGACTGGGGACAGCAAGGAGTCATCATGCACACTTCGATTCACACAGGACACCGAATAGGGCATGAGAAGTACGCCAGATATAACAAACTGACCCGAGCCCCCGACACATAAACTACTGCAGCATAAATACTGGAGGCTGAATCATTTCAAAGCACTTTTATGACTCAAAGAAGATTCTTCACCTATAAGGTGTTTGTTTTCATCTCTCCTAGCTGCTGTTGAGGAACTAGAGCAAGCAGACTTGTAGTTGTGTTGAACACAGCCCTGTATCCTCGGCATCACACAATTACTGTTGTTTACACATTCCAAAAATGGAACCTCAATCTGGGTCAAGTGGGCATCATTTGAAAGTGTGTTCTATTGCCACCATATAAAATAGGATCTCAGTGTTAGGCTTTCACAGGGCAATTCACATAAACAGATTGCAATGTTGCTGCTCAGAGAAAGAAGTCATGCGTGTTGCAAATTCTCTTCACAAAACAGGTTCATTCTGTTCAGAACAACCCAGGGTTTGATGCCATGATCCCAATCACCTCGTCTTTCAAAATACACAGAGTCCTCTTTATTTACAGCATTTCCCTCACTCAGACAACAAAAAGTTACCCAATCAGCGGGAGCGATGGAACTTCTTGTTGCGCGCGGTGCTCAGGTCCAGAACTGCTGTCAGTCAAAACCCATCCAGCGCTGTGAAGCTCAGAGCCAGAGCTTTGACATCATGTATAGCATGCTGCTATACAGCCACCGTGTTCTAATTTAGGTGCTTACCCGTGTCCAAATCTGCCATTTTCTACCCGTATACAGGTAGGAGTGTAAAGGGCTAGATGTAAAGCATCTGTTATTTCATCTAGTAGTGTGTTTTATTAAAACAAGGTGACCTACAGCAGCAGTACTTGACCATTCCCAATGTCTCTAATGTATTTGATCAGGAATGTGAACTGTATTTCTGAGTCAGGGGAGTATTATGTTGTACTCAGGGGCTGGGCTTCAGTGCTGTTTGAGTGTTATTCGTTTTTGTACGTACAGACATGAACACACAAAGCACAGAGAAACCGTGATATTGTTTTTCATTGTAATGCGAATGTGCCTAACCCTAAGTGATGAGTGAGACTTTCTATAATAAACTGCAGGTAAACTTTCACCAGAGTAGGCAATGTTCTTGTTCACTTTGGTGTGAAGCTGGATTTTATTGCTTCAATTACTCCTCAAGCACCCTATTCCATATATAGTGCACTATTTTTTACCAGAGCTCTGATTGATTTATTTTGTGTGTGTCCGCCCCCCCAAAGTTTTTCGTGAACAAAAAAAAAAAAAAACGTTATTCAACAGGAATTCTAAAAAAAAAGAAGTTTAATTTACGAAATCTGTTCCCATGTCTTCCCAGGAATGGAAAGAGATGTGATAGTGTTTCAATGTAAAGCAGGTATGAAATTATTGTTATTTTCAAACAATCTCTTTTTGAGTTTAGTTGTGGTCAATTTGTAGGGTACAAATTATTATCATGATTTTTCATCCCATCTACCCCCTGCTGTACAGGGTATAGGGTTCCGTTTGGCACACACCCACTGCTACAATGACTACAAACTGCACGCATCGTTTTTAATTGTCCAAATGCCTTTTTCCTAGACATGCAACAATTGTACCCCACCGCGACTGCATGTTTTCAACCCAGCCGCCAGCCACAAGGTATGACTCGGCAAACAGTATGCGGTGCAACACCTATTCGATAGTCCATTTCTCCCTCAGCCCTCTGTGTGTGTGTGGGGGGGGGGCATAATGATGTAAGAGAGGTGCGGTTTATAGCTACACAGCTTTGTGTGCACTAATAAAAGAAGAAGCAATTACCACATCCCAGAGATACATCTTTTTTTAATGGCTAATTCCCTGCTCCCCAAGTCGCCAAACGACACAAAATCCAGTTACATGCAAAATGTCATCTGTAATTTAGGGTCTCCACGCGTTGGCGAGGCCGCGTCTCTAAATTGCTTTAATACGATGACATTGTTTCAAAAGCAATTCTCGGGCAAACTAATTGAGACCATTTTAAGACGAAGGAAAAACAAGCTGTGCTGTTTTGGAACCTGGTTAGCTGCGAGACGCACGCACACACATTCTCACAAATGCCAAAATGGCCCCTAGTGCTTTAGGTCCCGCTGCCGTTATTGTCCAGGAGAGAAAAAAAGACGAGGATAATATCATCAGCTGGTTCAGAATGGATGCAGTTTGGCCCCTTCCTGCGCATGGTGGAAAATGTCAGGCGAGATTGCTGCCAGCGTGTCGTCGTGTGTGTGTGTGTGTGTGTATGAGGACGTTATTGACTCTAAGGAAGACAGACTATGCCGTGGCGGTGACTGACAACAGCCAATCAAAATGCATCTATATAGACTCCGCTGTTGGTGCATGATGGGTTATAATGCAAATGTGGTTTGCGGCTACCTGGTTGTTATTGGATGTCATGTTTAAATCAGCCCTGTGACCCTTCTCTATTCCCTCAGGAATATATAGTGCACACTCATATATGCAGTAGATATCACGTGCGTGCGTGTGTGCGTGCGTGCGTGCGCGTGTGTGTGTCAAGCGTATCTACAGGGAAGGTCATTATAGGAGCTTGGCTTTCATCCGCCAGTACTGTACCATTACCTGAGGGTGACTTCTCCCTCCTCCTCCTCCCTCTCCTTGCCCCAAAAAATCCCTCTAAGTAGCAGTAGTGTCGTTTTCGGTGGTGGTCGGGCAGTGAGCTAGCTAAGTGATTGATTGTCAGGTAGAAATCCCATTCTTTAAATAGCCACGGTTAGCCATCAATCATATGAGCTGTCTCCTGGGGAAGGCACCGCGCCACCAGCACTGGCTCTCTTTGGCGCGCTTTTCTCTCTCTCTCTCTCTCTCTCTCTCTCTCTCTCTCTCTCTCTCTCTCTCTCTCTCTCTCTCTCTCTCTCTCTCTCTCTCTCTCTCTCTCTCTCTCTCTCTCTCTCTCTCTCTCTCTCTCTCTCTCGCCCTCTCTCTCTCCCACCCTCTCGCTCTCTCGCCCTCTCTCTCTCTCCCTCCCTCGCCCTCTCTCTCTCTCTCCCTCCCTCCTTCTCCCTCCCTCGCCCTCTCTCTCCCTCCCTCCCTCCCTCGCCCTCTCTCCCTCCCTCCCTCCCTCCCTCCCGCCCTCTCTCTCTCTCCCTCCCTCGCCCTCTCTCTCTCTCTCCCTCCCTCCTTCTCCCTCCCTCGCCCTCTCTCTCCCTCCCTCCCTCCCTCCCTCGCCCTCCCTCCCTCCCTCCCTCCCTCCCTCCCGCCCTCTCTCTCTCTCTCTGCCTCTATCTCTTATCTCTGTCTGTCTTTCAGTCACTTTCTCTCTCTGGAGGTACAGGGTCCAAGGCTGCCGCTCAATCACTCACTGCCTTATCAGGCCACTCACACCCCACGTGTGTGTGCAGAGGCTCTGGGACACACAGCAACTGTGTGAAAGGTATGAGAGGCTTACACACATGCACACTTACAGTATATGCAGACACACACTTCCTAAAGCTGACACACACACACACACACACACACACACACACACACACACACACACACACACACACACACACACACACACACACACACACACACACACACACACACACACACACACACACACACACACACACACACACACACACACACACACACACACACACACACACACACACACACACACACTTGATTCACATATTTGGGAAAGAGCAGTCGGAAGAAAATATTGATGAACACAGCAAAGGGAACAATGATTTAGGGTAAAATTAATGTGAGGACGTTAAGATTTTCATGACCCACTATATTTTGCTATTGATTAAATAACATTTATTTGAGCTACAGCCTCACATGTAATAAATCGTGGAGTGAAATGATTCAGAGTAATGTGCCAGAGGCGATAGGGAATCAATAAGCCTACCTGCAGAATAAAACCTGAAGCATTGGATACGATGGTCACTTTTTTAATTTAAATGATAAATGGGCCAAACCATTGTCTTCATTAAATTCATTTCAGGTTATATAGCCCCCTTACAACATTTTCAGCTCAGTCGTTTTGAGTTATTGGATCATAGAATAGGATAGCTTGTTGAGGCCACAAAGGTGGCGTACATATTTCTATTCTAAATTCATTTGCACAGGGAGCAAAGCCCCGTCTGTGTAAGACGAATAAAAATGTCTGACTGGGAATCAATCCTCTTCAAAGGCATTAGAAGGAGCTTTGAGGAGCACCCTGCCTGTCTGTTATAGCCCATAAATAGGGCATGATCTGTGTGTGTGTGTGTGTGTGTGTGTGTGTGTGTGTGTGTGTGTGTGTGTGTGTGTGTGTGTGTGTGTGTGTGTGTGTGTGTGTGTGTGTGTGTGTGTGTGTGTGTGTGTGTGTGTGTGTGTGTGTGTGTGTGTGTGTGTGTCTATCAGTGTCTGTGTGAGCATAAATTTGCACAATGCGACAGTTAAATACCCAACTCGGTTCATAACCGTGACTCCCACCTTTGCATCACCTTTACATCTGCCCATCCAGACCACTCTCTCCATCTCTACATTAGACCCTTATGGGTTGGCACATCACCACCTCTCATTGAGAGGGTTCAATCCCTGACATGTGATTACCCTTGGTCCTGGTTACTATTCCCTTTGCCCTGACATGCTGTTGTGATTACCCTTGGTCCTGGTTACTATTCCCTTTGCCCTGACATGCTGTTGTGATTACCCTTGGTCCAGGTTACTATTCCCTTTGCCCTGACATGCTGTTGTGATTACCCTTGGTCCTGGTTACTATTCCCTTTGCCCTGACATGCTGTTGTGATTACCCTTGGTCCTGGTTACTATTCCCTTTGCCCTGACATGCTGTTGTGATTACCCTTGGTCCTGGTTACTATTCCCTTTGCCCTGACATGCTGTTGTGATTACCCTTGGTCCTGGTTACTATTCCCTTTGCCCTGACATGCTGTTGTGATAACCCTTGGTCCTGGTTACTATTCCCTTTGCCCTGACATGCTGTTGTGATAACCCTTGGTCCTGGTTACCATTCCCTTTGCCCTGACATGCTGTTGTGATAACCCTTGGTCCTGGTTACTATTCCCTTTGCCCTGACATGCTGTTGTGATAACCCTTGGTCCTGGTTACCATTCCCTTTTCCCTTGATCCACTGGTTCCTCTTCTCTCCCTACTCTCCTCTGTCCTCTCCCTGCAGCTACACCAGTCTCTCTTTTGACTGACAGATGGGTTAGCGAATCACCACCTGTCATGTATCTCTCGTCCCTGTTATGATGTTGAAGTCGCTCTGGATAAGAGCGTCTGCTAAATGACTTAAATGTAAATGTAAATGTAATAACCCCTGGTCCCCTTTGCCCATGATACACTGGTCCCTCCCCAACAAGCTCTCACAGTCTCACTGCAAAACTAGACATTCATCTGGTTTTGAAGGCATTTCCTGACATCCCTAGGCCATGGATAGACATTCAATATCTAAGTCAATCTAGAACAATCTCCCTGCCCTCCCCTCCATCCTCTCCCTCTGCCCCAGGCCTTGTGGTGGTAAAACGAAACGTGTGTGTGGGTGTGGGTGCAGCTAAACCAGTCTCTCTCCAGCCTGTCTCTTTCTGGCCCAATCAGCTTCACAGGCCTGCCTCCTGCCTCCTTCCTCCAGTCTCAGCATAGACTCAGTCTGAGCCCTGATAACATCTAATGAATCCAGCAGCGCTCAATCAGAGAGAGAGAGAGATGGGGAGAGAGAGAGAGATGGGGAGAGAGAGAGAGATGGGGAGAGAGAGAGAGATGGGGAGAGAGGGAGAGATGGGGAGAGAGGGAGAGGTGGGGAGAGAGGGAGAGGTGGGGAGAGAGAGAGATATGGGGAGAGAGGGAGAGATGGGGAGAGAGAGAGAGATGGGGAGAGAGAGAGAGATGGGGAGAGAGAGAGAGAGAGAGAGAGAGAGAGAGAGAGAGAGAGAGAGAGAGAGAGAGAGAGAGAGAGAGAGAGAGAGAGAGAGAGAGAGAGAGAGAGAGAGAGAGAGAGAGAGAGAGAGAGAGAGAGAGAGAGAGAGAGAGAGAGAGGGAAGGAGAGATGGATGGAGGGATGGATGGAGGGAAGGAGAGATGGATGGAGGGATGGATGGAGGGAAGGAGAGATGGATGGAGGGAAGGAGGGATGGATGGAGGGAAGGAGAGATGGATGGAGGGAAGGAGAGATGGATGGAGGGAAGGAGAGATGGAGGGAGGGAGAGAGAGAGATGGAGGGAGGGAGAGAGAGAGATGGAGGGAGGGAGAGAGAGAGATGGAGGGAGGGAGAGAGAGAGATGGAGGGAGGGAGAGAGAGAGATGGAGGGAGGGAGAGAGAGAGATGGAGGGAGGGAGAGAGAGAGATGGAGGGAAGGAGAGATGGATGGAGGGAAGGAGAGATGGATGGAGGGAAGGAGAGATGGAGGAAGAGAGAGATGGATAGAGGGAAGGAGAGATGTAGGAAGAGATGGATGGAGGGAAGGAGAGATGGATGGAGGGAAGGAGAGGGTGTTTAGGGTGAGAGGGTGTGTGTGTGTGTGCCTCACCTTTGCAGAGTGTAGACTTGGACCACTCTGGAGGGAATCTCTGTAGGATCTTACAGTGTTTGTTTGGGAGCCAATTTCAGATAGTGTTATATGGTTTCATGCTGAGTCAGTTTGCTGCATTATCTAAAGAAATCATTCCGGTTCATCTGATAAGCGTCTGTTATTTGCTGTAGAAGCAGTAGATAACTTCCCTAAAGTAGATACTCTCCTTCTTTGTGTTCCTAGTTCCCTTCGCTCCCTAGAAAGTAGATAACTTCCCTAGAGCCGTGCATACTCTCCTTCTTTGTGTTCCTAGTTCCCTTCGCTCCGTGTGTTGTTTGCTGTGTAGATAACTTCCCTAAAGGTAGAGCCGTGCATACTCTCCTTCTTTGTGTTCCTAGTTCCCTTCGCTCCGTGTGTTGTTTGCTGTAGAAGCAGTAGATAACTTCCCTAAAGGTAGAGCCGTGCATACTCTCCTTCTTTGTGTTCCTAGTTCCCTTCGCTCCGTGTGTTGTTTGCTGTAGAAGCAGTAGATAACTTCCCTAAAGGTAGAGCCGTGCATACTCTCCTTCTTTGTGTTCCTAGTTCCCTTCGCTCCGTGTGTTGTTTGCTGTAGAAGCAGTAGATAACTTCCCTAAAGGTAGAGCCGTGCATACTCTCCTTCTTTGTGTTCCTAGTTCCCTTCGCTCCGTGTGTTGTTTGCTGTAGAAGCAGTAGATAACTTCCCTAAAGGTAGAGCCGTGCATACTCTCCTTCTTTGTGTTCCTAGTTCCCTTCGCTCCGTGTGTTGTTTGACATTTGTACGTTTCTCCCGTTGTTCAATTTGAGTGATGAAATGTCCACCTGCCTGTGTCTCTGTACTGCTTTGGAAGCAGATGCTGTTACATTTAACAGCTTCATAGACATAAATACTGTAGAGATATTGGCTTTCTATCGGTGATGCAGATTCAGTTTGAGAGGGGAAGATTTTGTCTGACAAAGCAGGGGAATAAACAGGGTAACAGTCTCTGGGATAATGGTTTGACCTTATGGTCAACCAGCCGTTTAAGAGTTTTTTTAATGAACGACACTTTACTTTTCAAAAGCGGAAAATTACAAAACATTTTCACTTGAGTTGTATGAGTGTGTGTGTGTGTGTGTGTGTGTGTGTGTGTGTGTGTGTGTGTGTGTGTGTGTGTGTGTGTGTGTGTGTGTGTGTGTGTGTGTGTGTGTGTGTGTGTGTGTGTGTGTGTGTGTGTGTGTGTGTGTGTGTGTGTGTGTTTGATTTTGATTTTGATTTATTTTGATTTGTATTTATTTATTGTTTACTTCAGTTGATTTAGAAAATACTTTCTAACACTTATTTTTGATTAAAACGTCATTGTTGGTTAAGGGCTTGTCAGTAAGCGTTAGACTGTAAGGTCTTACTACAACTGCTGTATTCGGCGCATGTGGCAAATAACATTTGAAGTTGAGTTGTTAAACCTGCTCAGAGTTGAGGTGGGGAAAGGACTGTTATCTAGATGTCAGGGTTGCTGGTTTGACTTGAGTCTGTCCTGGTGGTGTCTCTATTAAAATACACAGACGAGGACTGCAGTTGAGTGGCCTGGTGACACCTTATTGTTGCAGTTTGAGTCGTGAAAGGATATTGCAGGATGAATGACGAATGGATGATAAGGTTGAGGATGATTTAAGGATGGAACGTTAGGGTGTGGCTTGTAAAGCCTTGGAGATGCGATTGGACGTGGGTTGGATGGGGTGTTCATCAGGGACACGGATCATAAAGGTTCACACGTCACAAAGTTGTGCCGGGTGGCTGTTACAGGGAATGGGCTTAGCAAAGAACTACAAACTAAGGAGGCTGCCAGGACTAAACCTAACCAAGGGGGGATTGTCAAACTGAGGACATGGATACAGAAAGAGATAAAACAGGGAAGTTAAAGGCAGCGTCATAGACATGGTCTTTACTTATTTTCAACAACGTGACAAACCTTCTTTCTCATATCACGCACAAATGAAGGAAGGAAAATGTCCACTACATTTTTTTATCCTTTATTTAACTAGGCAAGTCAGTTAAGAACAAATTCTTATTTACAATGACGGCCTGCCCCGGCCAAACCCGGACGATGCTGGGCCAATTGTGCGCCGCCCTATGGGACTCTCGATTACGGCCGGATGTGATTCAGCCTGGAACCAGGGACTGTAGTGCCGCCTCTTGCACTGAGATGTAGTGCCTTAGACCGCTGCGCCACTCGGGAGCACTAAGCATGAACCGTGTAGGAAGAAGCATACGGCTTATGTGGGAAACAGAGGAGTGAGGGAAGGGGCGTGGTTTAGGGTAATTGGAGTCCTGTAGAGGTGCTACGACCCTTCACAACAAGCTATTAAATAGTGTTGGTCACATGACTACTCCGAACTGTGTTTAGGCAAAGCAGCCAATACGTTAACTATTTCTGATCCATGTTATTATCCCAGAATGGGGTCAGCCTTCGTCTGCTTTGTGTTCTATCAGCAGTAACATGTTACTCACGGTAGGTCCTCAAGTGAGAATAGCTACTTGTTTTGATTTTGCCATGAGTTGAATAAATGAATGAACCAGTGCTGTAACAGAGTGCATGCTTGTCAATCATATGCCTGTTAACATAACATGAAGATATCATTCCACATTCATCACATTGATGTTTACTACAGTATAAATGACACATATGCACGTTTGTTTCTGAATCACAAAGATAGATTTCACATCACTGAGATATATCTGCTACTGGATGAGATGAATGGTAGGTCTGTTAAATGATACACGGGTGCTATTTTGCTGTAAACTGTAAATCATATGCTGGCATAACTTTTTAAATGATGAAGTAAAGCCAACTCCTCTAGAGTGAGTGACTGTGCATTCATATTTAGGCATGTATATATGTGTGTGTGTGTTACCAAGTTTCTGACATATGCAGATCATGAGATGATGGCTGCCTCTTCCCTTCTCCATGATGTGTTATGACCCTGTTCTGCATCCCAAATGGCAACCTATTCCTTTCACAGTGCACTACTTTTGACCAGGGTCCATAGGGCTCTGGTCGAAAGTAGTGTACTATATAGGGAAGAGGGTGCTATTTGGGATGTAACCTGTGTATCTTTACGATTTGAATATACAGAAGCCGAGGCTGCTGCTGTCTCGCTCTCTCTCTCTTGCGCTCTCTCTCGCTCTCTCCCAAAACAAAGTCCTCCATAGAAGTCCCGTTGAGTAATGGAGCTGCGAGAGGGAAGGAGGGAGAGAGGGAGGGGGGAGACTGAGAGAGACGGTGAAGGAGGGAGAGGAAAGAAGGGAGAGTGAGAGGTGGGTAGGTGCCGGATAAAGAGGGAGGACACTGGGCTTTGGACACGGAAAGGATCAACAGCGGAGAGTGATGGTGTCACGTGGATCAGTGGAGAGATTTGCTGTCAACCAATGCCAGGGTGAGAGGAAGAACACACTATAATCTGTGAGGGAGGTGCACTGTGGCTGACGGTTGATCAGGGAGACACACTATAGTCCGTGAGGGAGGTGCGCTGTGGCTGACGGTTGATCAGGGAGACACACTATAGTCCGTGAGGGAGGAGCGCTGTGGCTGACGGTTGATCAGGGAGACACACTATAGTCCGTGAGGGAGGTGCGCTGTGGCTGACGGTTGATCAGGGAGACACACTATAGTCCGTGAGGGAGGTGCGCTGTGGCTGACGGTTGATCAGGGAGACACACTATAGTCCGTGAGGGAGGTGCGCTGTGGCTGACGGTTGATCAGGGAGACACACTATAGTCCGTGAGGGAGGAGCGCTGTGGCTGACGGTTGATCAGGGAGACACACTATAGTCCGTGAGGGAGGTGCGCTGTGGCTGACGGTTGATCAGGGAGACACACTATAGTCCGTGAGGGAGGTGCGCTGTGGCTGACGGTTGATCAGGGAGACACACTATAGTCCGTGAGGGAGGTGCGCTGTGGCTGACGGTTGATCAGGGAGACACACTATAGTCCGTGAGGGAGGAGCGCTGTGGCTGACGGTTGATCAGGGAGACACACTATAGTCCGTGAGGGAGGTGCGCTGTGGCTGACGGTTGATCAGGGAGACACACTATAGTCCGTGAGGGAGGTGCGCTGTGGCTGACGGTTGATCAGGGAGACACACTATAGTCCGTGAGGGAGGTGCGCTGTGGCTGACGGTTGATCAGGGAGACACACTATAGTCCGTGAGGGAGGAGCGCTGTGGCTGACGGTTGATCAGGGAGACACACTATAGTCCGTGAGGGAGGTGCGCTGTGGCTGACGGTTGATCAGGGAGACACACTATAGTCCGTGAGGGAGGTGCGCTGTGGCTGACGGTTGATCAGGGAGACACACTATAGTCCGTGAGGGAGGTGCGCTGTGGCTGACGGTTGATCAGGGAGACACACTATAGTCCGTGAGGGAGGTGCGCTGAGGCTGACGTTTGATCAGGGAGACACACTATAGTCCGTGAGGGAGGTGCGCTGTGGCTGACGGTTGATCAGGGAGACACACTATAGTCCGTGAGGGAGGTGCGCTGTGGCTGACGGTTGATCAGGGAGACACACTATAGTCCGTGAGGGAGGAGCGCTGTGGCTGACGGTTGATCAGGGAGACACACTATAGTCCGTGAGGGAGGTACGCTGTGGCTGACGGTTGATCAGGGAGACACACTATAGTCCGTGAGGGAGGAGCGCTGTGGCTGACGGTTGATCAGGGAGACACACTATAGTCCGTGAGGGAGGTGCGCTGTGGCTGACGGTTGATCAGGGAGACACACTATAGTCCGTGAGGGAGGTGCGCTGTGGCTGACGTTTGATCAGGGAGACACACTATAGTCCGTGAGGGAGGTGCGCTGTGGCTGACGGTTGATCAGGGAGACACACTATAGTCCGTGAGGGAGGTGGCTGTGGCTGACGGTTGATCAGGGAGACACACTATAGTCCGTGAGGGAGGTGCGCTGTGGCTGACGTTTGATCAGGGAGGCACACTATAGTCCGTGAGGGAGGTGCGGTGTGGCTGACGGTTGATCAGGGAGACACACTATAGTCTGTGAGGGAGGTGCGATGTGGCTGACGGTTGATCAGGGAGACACACTATAGTCTGTGAGGGAGGTGCGCTGTGGCTGACGGTTGATCAGGGAGACACACTATAGTCCGTGAGGGAGGAGCGCTGTGGCTGACGGTTGATCAGGGAGACACACTATAGTCCGTGAGGGAGGTGCGCTGTGGCTGACGGTTGATCAGGGAGACACACTATAGTCCGTGAGGGAGGAGCGCTGTGGCTGACGGTTGATCAGGGAGACACACTATAGTCCGTGAGGGAGGTACGCTGTGGCTGACGGTTGATCAGGGAGACACACTATAGTCCGTGAGGGAGGAGCGCTGTGGCTGACGGTTGATCAGGGAGACACACTATAGTCCGTGAGGGAGGTGCGCTGTGGCTGACGGTTGATCAGGGAGACACACTATAGTCCGTGAGGGAGGAGCGCTGTGGCTGACGGTTGATCAGGGAGACACACTATAGTCCGTGAGGGAGGTACGCTGTGGCTGACGGTTGATCAGGGAGACACACTATAGTCCGTGAGGGAGGAGCGCTGTGGCTGACGGTTGATCAGGGAGACACACTATAGTCCGTGAGGGAGGTGCGCTGTGGCTGACGGTTGATCAGGGAGACACACTATAGTCCGTGAGGGAGGTGCGCTGTGGCTGACGGTTGATCAGGGAGACACACTATAGTCCGTGAGGGAGGAGCGCTGTGGCTGACGGTTGATCAGGGAGGAAGGTTTCCTCTGAAAGTGGCTCTGCAGTACAGCCACTTTGAAGATTTTTTTTGTATTCTGGACATTGGAGCGAGAATGTTGTGGTCGCTTGAAGGAGCCGCCATATCTGTTTGGAGGGTGAACAATTCAGTCAACAAACCTCAATCAGATACATATTTTTATATCTAGATCTTGTGGCCATGCATGGAAGCTTTTCAGAAATGCCCTCTGAGTTGGTTAATGATTGCTGTTCATTTAGCTGGTAACTGTACTTCAAAACAGAGAAAATATGTACCACATATAGACGCCAATCACATACTTTTTAGTAAGTCGTCTGTGTCCCAAGTACATTCAAAGGTAACTATGACTTCCGTTCCATCTATACAGTGTGCCACTTAAAGTAACAGGAAATGGCCTGTGTTTTCCATGTAAGGAACATTTGAAGGTTAATACTGTGCTACGATGGTCTCTCTCCATACAGTGCATTGGCTTCAGTTAACTTTACTATAATGACTGTTGATTTCAATTAACAGAGTGAGATGTTAGTGTAGGTGTATGTTTGCCCTGCGGTAACAGCTTGCTGCAGTGGAAACAGTGGGACTACACTCAGGCTCCTGAACCCCCACAGTGTCTACTGATTAGGGATTCTACACACACACACACACACACGCACGCACACACGCACACACACGCACACACACGCACTCGGGCTTGGTAATTATATATACAGATTTTTTTAACCATGTTTTTGTACAGCCAGCCATTCTAAATGAGTTCAATCCTCCTCACTTAGTGAGTTAGATCCCACAGGTATAGGGCTTTACTAATGACAGAGAGGCGTGTGTTAGCTCCCTGTCTTCATATAGGGCTTTACTAATGACAGAGAGGCGTGTGTTAGCTCCCTGTCTTCATATAGGGCTTTACTAATGACAGAGAGGCGTGTGTTAGCTCCCTGTCTTCATATAGGGCTTTACTAATGACAGAGAGGCGTGTGTTAGCTCCCTGTCTTCATATAGGGCTTTACTAATGACAGAGAGGCGTGTGTTAGCTCCCTGTCTTCATATAGGGCTTGACAGAGAGGCGTGTGTTAGCTCCCTGTCTTCATATAGGGCTTTACTCCCTGTCTTCATATAGGGCTTTACTCCCTGTCTTCATATAGGGCTTTACTAATGTCAGAGAGGCGTGTGTTAGCTCCCTGTCTTCATATAGGGCTTTACTCCCTGTCTTCATATAGGGCTTTACTCCCTGTCTTCATATAGGGCTTTACTCCCTGTCTTCATATAGGGCTTTACTAATGTCAGAGAGGCGTGTGTTAGCTCCCTGTCTTCATATAGGGCTTTACTCCCTGTCTTCATATAGGGCTTTACTCCCTGTCTTCATATAGGGCTTTACTAATGACAGAGAGGCGTGTGTTAGCTCCCTGTCTTCATATAGGGCTTTACTAATGACAGAGAGGCGTGTGTTAGCTCCCTGTCTTCATATAGGGCTTTACTAATGACAGAGAGGCGTGTGTTAGCTCCCTGTCTTCATATAGGGCTTTACTAATGACAGAGAGGCGTGTGTTAGCTCCCTGTCTTCATATAGGGCTTTACTAATGACAGAGAGGCGTGTGTTAGCTCCCTGTCTTCATATAGGGCTTTACTAATGACAGAGAGGTGTGTGTTAGCTCCCTGTCTTCATATAGGGCTTTACTAATGACAGAGAGGCGTGTGTTAGCTCCCTGTCTTCATATAGGGCTTTACTAATGACAGAGAGGCGTGTGTTAGCTCCCTGTCTTCATATAGGGCTTTACTAATGACAGAGAGACGTGTGTTAGCTCCCTGTCTTCATATAGGGCTTTACTCCCTGTCTTCATATAGGGCTTTACTCCCTGTCTTCATATAGGGCTTTACTCCCTGTCTTCATATAGGGCTTTACTCCCTGTCTTCATATAGGGCTTTACTAATGACAGAGAGGCGTGTGTTAGCTCCCTGTCTTCATATAGGGCTTTACTAATGACAGAGAGGCGTGTGTTAGCTCCCTGTCTTCAAATAGGGCTTTACTAATGACGGAGAGGCGTGTGTTAGCTACCTGTCTTCATATAGGGCTTTACTCCCTGTCTTCATATAGGGCTTTACTCCCTGTCTTCATGTAGGGCTTTACTCCCTGTCTTCATATAGGGCTTTACTAATGACGGAGAGACGTGTGTTAGCTCCCTGTCTTCATATAGGGCTTTACTAATGACAGAGAGACGTGTGTTAGCTCCCTGTCTTCATATAGGGCTTTACTAATGACAGAGAGACGTGTGTTAGCTCCCTGTCTTCATATAGGGCTTTACTCCCTGTCTTCATATAGGGCTTTACTCCCTGTCTTTATATACGGCTTTACTCCCTGTCTTCTTATAGGGCTTTACTCCCTGTCTTCATATAGGGCTTTACTCCCTGTCTTCATATAGGGCTTTACTCCCTGTCTTCATATAGGGCTTTACTCCCTGTCTTCATATAGGGCTTTACTCCCTGTCTTCATATAGGGCTTTACTAATGACAGAGAGAAGTGTGTTAGCTCCCTGTCTTCATATAGGGCTTTACTAATGACAGAGAGACGTGTGTTAGCTCCCTGTCTTCATATAGGGCTTTACTCCCTGTCTTCATATAGGGCTTTACTCCCTCTCTTCATATAGGGCTTTACTAATGACAGACAGGCGTGTGTTAGCTCCCTGTCTTCATATAGGGCTTTACTCCCTGTCTTCATATAGGGCTTTACTCCCTGTCTTCATATAGGGCTTTACTAATGACAGAGAGAAGTGTGTTAGCTCCCTGTCTTCATATAGGGCTTTACTCCCTGTCTTCATATAGGGCTTTACTCCCTGTCTTCATATAGGGCTTTACTAATGACAGACAGGCGTGTGTTAGCTCCCTGTCTTCATATAGGGCTTTACTCCCTGTCTTCATATAGGGCTTTACTCCCTGTCTTCTTATAGGGCTTTACTAATGACAGACAGGCGTGTGTTAGCTCCCTGTCTTCATATAGGGCTTTACTCCCTGTCTTCATATAGGGCTTTACTAATGACAGAGAGACGTGTGTTAGCTCCCTGTCTTCATATAGGGCTTTACTCCCTGTCTTCATATAGGGCTTTACTCCCTGTCTTCATATAGGGCTTTACTCCCTGTCTTCATATAGGGCTTTACTAATGACAGAGAGAAGTGTGTTAGCTCCCTGTCTTCATATAGGGCTTTACTCCCTGTCTTCATATAGGGCTTTACTCCCTGTCTTCATATAGGGCTTTACTAATGACAGAGAGACGTGTGTTATCTCCCTGTCTTCATATTGGGCTTTACTAATGACAGAGAGAAGTGTGTTAGCTCCCTTTCTTCATATAGGGCTTTACTCCCTGTCTTCATATAGGGCTTTACTCCCTGTCTTCATATAGGGCTTTACTAATGATAGACAGGCGTGTGTTAGCTCCCTGTCTTCATATAGGGCTTTACTCCCTGTCTTCATATAGGGCTTTACTCCCTGTCTTCTTATAGGGCTTTACTAATGACAGACAGGCGTGTGTTAGCTCCCTGTCTTCATATAGGGCTTTACTCCCTGTCTTCATATAGGGCTTTACTAATGACAGAGAGACGTGTGTTAGCTCCCTGTCTTCATATAGGGCTTTACTCCCTGTCTTCATATAGGGCTTTACTCCCTGTCTTCATATAGGGCTTTACTCCCTGTCTTCATATAGGGCTTTACTAATGACAGAGATAAGTGTGTTAGCTCCCTGTCTTCATATAGGGCTTTACTCCCTGTCTTCATATAGGGCTTTACTCCCTGTCTTCATATAGGGTTTTACTAATGACAGACAGGCGTGTGTTAGCTCCCTGTCTTCATATAGTGCTTTACTCCCTGTCTTCATATAGGGCTTTACTCCCTGTCTTCTTATAGGGCTTTACTAATGACAGACAGGCGTGTGTTAGCTCCCTGTCTTCATATAGGGCTTTACTCCCTGTCTTCATATAGGGCTTTACTAATGACAGAGAGACGTGTGGTAGCTCCCTGTCTTCATATAGGGCTTTACTCCCTGTCTTCATATAGGGCTTTACTCCCTGTCTTCATATAGGGCTTTACTCCCTGTCTTCATATAGGGCTTTACTGCTGACAGAGAGAAGTGTGTTAGCTCCCTGTCTTCATATAGGGCTTTACTCCCTGTCTTCATATAGGGCTTTACTCCCTGTCTTCATATAGGGCTTTACTAATGACAGAGAGACGTGTGTTAGCTCCCTGTCTTCATATTGGGCTTTACTAATGACAGAGAGAAGTGTGTTAGCTCCTGTCTTCATATAGGGCTTTACTCCCTGTCTTCATATAGGGCTTTACTCCCTATCTTCATATAGGGCTTTACTCCCTGTCTTCATATAGGGCTTTACTAATGACAGAGAGAAGTGTGTTAGCTCCCTGTCTTCATATAGGGCTTTACTCCCTGTCTTCATATAGGGCTTTACTCCCTGTCTTCATATAGGGCTTTACTAATGACAGACAGGCGTGTGTTAGCTCCCTGTCTTCATATAGGGCTTTACTCCCTGTCTTCATATAGAGCTTTACTCCCTGTCTTCTTATAGGGCTTTACTAATGACAGACAGGCGTGTGTTAGCTCCCTGTCTTCATATAGGGCTTTACTCCCTGTCTTCATATAGGGCTTTACTCCCTATCTTCATATAGGGCTTTACTCCCTGTCTTCATATAGGGCTTTACTAATGACAGAGAGAAGTGTGTTAGCTCCCTGTCTTCATATAGGGCTTTACTCCCTGTCTTCATATAGGGCTTTACTAATGACAGACAGGCGTGTGTTAGCTCCCTGTCTTCATATAGGGCTTTACTCCCTGTCTTCATATAGGGCTTTACTCCCTGTCTTCATATAGGGCTTTACTAATGACAGACAGGCGTGTGTTAGCTCCCTGTCTTCATATAGGGCTTTACTCCCTGTCTTCATATAGGGCTTTACTCCCTGTCTTCATATAGGGCTTTACTAATGACAGAGAGAAGTGTGTTAGCTCCCTGTCTTCATATAGGGCTTTACTCCCTGTCTTCATATAGGGCTTTACTCCCTGTCTTCATATAGGGCTTTACTAATGACAGACAGGCGTGTGTTAGCTCCCTGTCTTCATATAGGGCTTTACTCCCTGTCTTCATATAGGGCTTTACTCCCTGTCTTCTTATAGGGCTTTACTAATGACAGACAGGCGTGTGTTAGCTCCCTGTCTTCATATAGGGCTTTACTCCCTGTCTTCATATAGGGCTTTACTAATGACAGAGAGACGTGTGTTAGCTCCCTGTCTTCATATAGGGCTTTACTCCCTGTCTTCATATAGGGCTTTACTCCCTGTCTTCATATAGGGCTTTACTCCCTGTCTTCATATAGGGCTTTACTAATGACAGAGAGAAGTGTGTTAGCTCCCTGTCTTCATATAGGGCTTTACTCCCTGTCTTCATATAGGGCTTTACTCCCTGTCTTCATATAGGGCTTTACTCCCTGTCTTCATATAGGGCTTTACTAATGACAGAGAGACGTGTGTTAGCTCCCTGTCTTCATATTGGGCTTTACTAATGACAGAGAGAAGTGTGTTAGCTCCCTGTCTTCATATAGGGCTTTACTCCCTGTCTTCATATAGGGCTTTACTAATGACAGACAGGCGTGTGTTAGCTCCCTGTCTTCATATAGGGCTTTACTCCCTGTCTTCATATAGGGCTTTACTCCCTATCTTCATATAGGGCTTTACTCCCTGTCTTCATATAGGGCTTTACTAATGACAGAGAGAAGTGTGTTAGCTCCCTGTCTTCATATAGGGCTTTACTCCCTGTCTTCATATAGGGCTTTACTAATGACAGAGAGAAGTGTGTTAGCTCCCTGTCTTCATATAGGGCTTTACTCCCTGTCTTCATATAGGGCTTTACTAATGACAGAGAGATGTGTGTTAGCTCCCTGTCTTCATATAGGGCTTTACTCCCTGTCTTCATATAGGGCTTTACTCCCTGTCTTCATATAGGGCTTTACTAATGACAGACAGGCGTGTGTTAGCTCCCTGTCTTCATATAGGGCTTTACTCCCTGTCTTCATATAGGGCTTTACTCCCTGTCTTCATATAGGGCTTTACTAATGACAGAGATAAGTGTGTTAGCTCCCTGTCTTCATATAGGGCTTTACTCCCTGTCTTCATATAGGGCTTTACTCCCTGTCTTCATATAGGGCTTTACTAATGACAGACAGGCGTGTGTTAGCTCCCTGTCTTCATATAGTGCTTTACTCCCTGTCTTCATATAGGGCTTTACTCCCTGTCTTCTTATAGGGCTTTACTAATGACAGACAGGCGTGTGTTAGCTCCCTGTCTTCATATAGGGCTTTACTCCCTGTCTTCATATAGGGCTTTACTAATGACAGAGAGACGTGTGGTAGCTCCCTGTCTTCATATAGGGCTTTACTCCCTGTCTTCATATAGGGCTTTACTCCCTGTCTTCATATAGGGCTTTACTCCCTGTCTTCATATATGGCTTTACTGCTGACAGAGAGAAGTGTGTTAGCTCCCTGTCTTCATATAGGGCTTTACTCCCTGTCTTCATATAGGGCTTTACTCCCTGTCTTCATATAGGGCTTTACTAATGACAGAGAGACGTGTGTTAGCTCCCTGTCTTCATATTGGGCTTTACTAATGACAGAGAGAAGTGTGTTAGCTCCCTGTCTTCATATAGGGCTTTACTCCCTGTCTTCATATAGGGCTTTACTCCCTATCTTCATATAGGGCTTTACTCCCTGTCTTCATATAGGGCTTTACTAATGACAGAGAGAAGTGTGTTAGCTCCCTGTCTTCATATAGGGCTTTACTCCCTGTCTTCATATAGGGCTTTACTAATGACAGACAGGCGTGTGTTAGCTCCCTGTCTTCATATAGGGCTTTACTCCCTGTCTTCATATAGAGCTTTACTCCCTGTCTTCTTATAGGGCTTTACTAATGACAGACAGGCGTGTGTTAGCTCCCTGTCTTCATATAGGGCTTTACTCCCTGTCTTCATATAGGGCTTTACTAATGACAGAGAGACGTGTGTTAGCTCCCTGTCTTCATATAGGGCTTTACTCCCTGTCTTCATATAGGGCTTTACTCCCTGTCTTCATATAGGGCTTTACTCCCTGTCTTCATATAGGGCTTTACTAATGACAGAGAGAAGTGTGTTAGCTCCCTGTCTTCATATAGGGCTTTACTCCCTGTCTTCATATAGGGCTTTACTCCCTGTCTTCATATAGGGCTTTACTCCCTGTCTTCATATAGGGCTTTACTAATGACAGAGAGACGTGTGTTAGCTCCCTGTCTTCATATTGGGCTTTACTAATGACAGAGAGAAGTGTGTTAGCTCCCTGTCTTCATATAGGGCTTTACTCCCTGTCTTCGTATAGGGCTTTACTAATGACAGACAGGCGTGTGTTAGCTCCCTGTCTTCATATAGGGCTTTACTCCCTGTCTTCATATAGGGCTTTACTCCCTATCTTCATATAGGGCTTTACTCCCTGTCTTCATATAGGGCTTTACTAATGACAGAGAGAAGTGTGTTAGCTCCCTGTCTTCATATAGGGCTTTACTCCCTGTCTTCATATAGGGCTTTACTAATGACAGAGAGAAGTGTGTTAGCTCCCTGTCTTCATATAGGGCTTTACTCCCTGTCTTCATATAGGGCTTTACTAATGACAGAGAGATGTGTGTTAGCTCCCTGTCTTCATATAGGGCTTTACTCCCTGTCTTCATATAGGGCTTTACTCCCTGTCTTCATATAGGGCTTTACTAATGACAGAGATAAGTGTGTTAGCTCCCTGTCTTCATATAGGGCTTTACTCCCTGTCTTCATATAGGGCTTTACTCCCTGTCTTCATATAGGGCTTTACTAATGACAGACAGGCGTGTGTTAGCTCCCTGTCTTCATATAGTGCTTCACTCCCTGTCTTCATATAGGGCTTTACTCCCTGTCTTCTTATAGGGCTTTACTAATGACAGACAGGCGTGTGTTAGCTCCCTGTCTTCATATAGGGCTTTACTAATGACAGAGAGACGTGTGTTAGCTCCCTGTCTTCATATAGGGCTTTACTCCCTGTCTTCATATAGGGCTTTACTCCCTGTCTTCATATAGGGCTTTACTCCCTGTCTTCATATAGGGCTTTACTAATGACAGAGAGAAGTGTGTTAGCTCCCTGTCTTCATATAGGGCTTTACTCCCTGTCTTCATATAGGGCTTTACTCCCTGTCTTCATATAGGGCTTTACTAATGACAGAGAGACGTGTGTTAGCTCCCTGTCTTCATATTGGGCTTTACTAATGACAGAGAGAAGTGTGTTAGCTCCCTGTCTTCATATAGGGCTTTACTCCCTGTCTTCATATAGGGCTTTACTAATGACAGACAGGCGTGTGTTAGCTCCCTGTCTTCATATAGGGCTTTACTCCCTGTCTTCATATAGGGCTTTACTCCCTATCTTCATATAGGGCTTTACTCCCTGTCTTCATATAGGGCTTTACTAATGACAGAGAGAAGTGTGTTAGCTCCCTGTCTTCATATAGGGCTTTACTCCCTGTCTTCATATAGGGCTTTACTAATGACAGAGAGAAGTGTGTTAGCTCCCTGTCTTCATATAGGGCTTTACTCCCTGTCTTCATATAGGGCTTTACTAATGACAGAGAGATGTGTGTTAGCTCCCTGTCTTCATATAGGGCTTTACTCCCTGTCTTCATATAGGGCTTTACTCCCTGTCTTCATATAGGGCTTTACTCCCTGTCTTCATATAGGGCTTTACTAATGACAGAGAGACATGTGTTAGCTCCCTGTCTTCATATTGGGCTTTACTAATGACAGAGAGAAGTGTGTTAGCTCCCTGTCTTCATATAGGGCTTTACTCCCTGTCTTCATATAGGGCTTTACTAATGACAGACAGGCGTGTGTTAGCTCCCTGTCTTCATATAGGGCTTTACTCCCTGTCTTCATATAGGGCTTTACTCCCTATCTTCATATAGGGCTTTACTCCCTGTCTTCATATAGGGCTTTACTAATGACAGAGAGAAGTGTGTTAGCTCCCTGTCTTCATATAGAGCTTTACTCCCTGTCTTCATATAGGGCTTTACTAATGACAGAGAGAAGTGTGTTAGCTCCCTGTCTTCATATAGGGCTTTACTCCCTGTCTTCATATAGGGCTTTACTAATGACAGAGAGATGTGTGTTAGCTCCCTGTCTTCATATAGGGCTTTACTCCCTGTCTTCATATAGGGCTTTACTCCCTGTCTTCATATAGGGCTTTACTAATGACAGACAGGCGTGTGTTAGCTCCCTGTCTTCATATAGGGCTTTACTCCCTGTCTTCATATAGGGCTTTACTCCCTGTCTTCATATAGGGCTTTACTAATGACAGAGATAAGTGTGTTAGCTCCCTGTCTTCATATAGGGCTTTACTCCCTGTCTTCATATAGGGCTTTACTCCCTGTCTTCATATAGGGCTTTACTAATGACAGACAGGCGTGTGTTAGCTCCCTGTCTTCATATAGTGCTTTACTCCCTGTCTTCATATAGGGCTTTACTCCCTGTCTTCTTATAGGGCTTTACTAATGACAGACAGGCGTGTGTTAGCTCCCTGTCTTCATATAGGGCTTTACTCCCTGTCTTCATATAGGGCTTTACTAATGACAGAGAGACGTGTGTTAGCTCCCTGTCTTCATATAGGGCTTTACTCCCTGTCTTCATATAGGGCTTTACTAATGACAGAGAGAAGTGTGTTAGCTCCCTGTCTTCATATAGGGCTTTACTCCCTGTCTTCATATAGGGCTTTACTCCCTGTCTTCATATAGGGCTTTACTAATGACAGAGAGACGTGTGTTAGCTCCCTGTCTTCATATTGGGCTTTACTAATGACAGAGAGAAGTGTGTTAGCTCCCTGTCTTCATATAGGGCTTTACTCCCTGTCTTCATATAGTGCTTTACTCCCTGTCTTCATATAGGGCTTTACTCCCTGTCTTCTTATAGGGCTTTACTAATGACAGACAGGCGTGTGTTAGCTCCCTGTCTTCATATAGGGCTTTACTCCCTGTCTTCATATAGGGCTTTACTAATGACAGAGAGACGTGTGTTAGCTCCCTGTCTTCATATAGGGCTTTACTCCCTGTCTTCATATAGTGCTTTACTAATGACAGAGAGAAGTGTGTTAGCTCCCTGTCTTCATATAGGGCTTTACTCCCTGTCTTCATATAGGGCTTTACTCCCTGTCTTCATATAGGGCTTTACTAATGACAGAGAGACGTGTGTTAGCTCCCTGTCTTCATATTGGGCTTTACTAATGACAGAGAGAAGTGTGTTAGCTCCCTGTCTTCATATAGGGCTTTACTCCCTGTCTTCATATAGGGCTTTACTCCCTGTCTTCATATAGGGCTTTACTCCCTATCTTCATATAGGGCTTTACTCCCTGTCTTCATATAGGGCTTTACTAATGACAGAGAGAAGTGTGTTAGCTCCCTGTCTTCATATAGGGCTTTACTCCCTGTCTTCATATAGGGCTTTACTCCCTGTCTTCATATAGGGCTTTACTAATGACAGACAGGCGTGTGTTAGCTCCCTGTCTTCATATAGGGCTTTACTCCCTGTCTTCATATAGAGCTTTACTCCCTGTCTTCTTATAGGGCTTTACTAATGACAGACAGGCGTGTGTTAGCTCCCTGTCTTCATATAGGGCTTTACTCCCTGTCTTCATATAGGGCTTTACTAATGACAGAGAGACGTGTGTTAGCTCCCTGTCTTCATATAGGGCTTTACTCCCTGTCTTCATATAGGGCTTTACTCCCTGTCTTCATATAGGGCTTTACTAATGACAGAGAGAAGTGTGTTAGCTCCCTGTCTTCATATAGGGCTTTACTCCCTGTCTTCATATAGGGCTTTACTCCCTGTCTTCATATAGGGCTTTACTAATGACAGAGAGACGTGTGTTAGCTCCCTGTCTTCATATTGGGCTTTACTAATGACAGAGAGAAGTGTGTTAGCTCCCTGTCTTCATATAGGGCTTTACTCCCTGTCTTCATATAGGGCTTTACTAATGACAGACAGGCGTGTGTTAGCTCCCTGTCTTCATATAGGGCTTTACTCCCTGTCTTCATATAGGGCTTTACTCCCTGTCTTCTTATAGGGCTTTACTAATGACAGACAGGCGTGTGTTAGCTCCCTGTCTTCATATAGGGCTTTACTCCCTATCTTCATATAGGGCTTTACTAATGACAGAGAGACGTGTGTTAGCTCCCTGTCTTCATATAGGGCTTTACTCCCTGTCTTCATATAGGGCTTTACTAATGACAGAGAGACGTGTGTTAGCTCCCTGTCTTCATGTAGGGCTTTACTCCCTGTCTTCATATAGGGCTTTACTAATGACAGACAGGCGTGTATTAGCTCCCTGTCTTCATGTAGGGCTTTACTCCCTGTCTTCTTATAGGGCTTTACTAATGACAGACAGGCGTGTGTTAGCTCCCTGTCTTCATGTAGGGCTTTACTCCCTGTCTTCTTATAGGGCTTTACTAATGACAGACAGGCGTGTGTTAGCTCCCTGTCTTCATGTAGGGCTTTACTCACTGTCTTCTTATAGGGCTTTACTAATGACAGACAGGCGTGTGTTAGCTCCCTGTCTTCATGTAGGGCTTTACTAATGACAGAGAGACGTGTGTTAGCTCCCTGTCTTCATGTAGGGCTTTACTCCCTGTCTTCATATAGGGCTTTACTAATGACAGACAGGCGTGTATTAGCTCCCTGTCTTCATGTAGGGCTTTACTCCCTGTCTTCTTATAGGGCTTTACTAATGACAGACAGGCGTGTGTTAGCTCCCTGTCTTCATGTAGGGCTTTACTCCCTGTCTTCTTATAGGGCTTTACTAATGACAGACAGGCGTGTGTTAGCTCCCTGTCTTCATGTAGGGCTTTACTCCCTGTCTTCTTATAAGGCTTTACTCCCTGTCTTCATATAGGGCTTTACTCCCTGTCTTCATATAGGGCTTTACTAATGACAGAGAGAAGTGTGTTAGCTCCCTGTCTTCATATAGGGCTTTACTCCCTGTCTTCATATAGGGCTTTACTCCCTGTCTTCATATAGGGCTTTACTAATGACAGAGAGACGTGTGTTAGCTCCCTGTCTTCATATTGGGCTTTACTAATGACAGAGAGAAGTGTGTTAGCTCCCTGTCTTCATATAGGGCTTTACTAATGACAGACAGGCGTGTGTTAGCTCCCTGTCTTCATATAGGGCTTTACTCCCTGTCTTCATATAGGGCTTTACTCCCTGTCTTCTTATAGGGCTTTACTAATGACAGACAGGCGTGTGTTAGCTCCCTGTCTTCATATAGGGCTTTACTCCCTATCTTCATATAGGGCTTTACTAATGACAGAGAGACGTGTGTTAGCTCCCTGTCTTCATATAGGGCTTTACTCCCTGTCTTCATATAGGGCTTTACTAATGACAGAGAGACGTGTGTTAGCTCCCTGTCTTCATGTAGGGCTTTACTCCCTGTCTTCATATAGGGCTTTACTTATGACAGACAGGCGTGTATTAGCTCCCTGTCTTCATGTAGGGCTTTACTCCCTGTCTTCTTATAGGGCTTTACTAATGACAGACAGGCGTGTGTTAGCTCCCTGTCTTCATGTAGGGCTTTACTCCCTGTCTTCTTATAGGGCTTTACTAATGACAGACAGGCGTGTGTTAGCTCCCTGTCTTCATGTAGGGCTTTACTCACTGTCTTCTTATAGGGCTTTACTAATGACAGACAGGCGTGTGTTAGCTCCCTGTCTTCATGTAGGGCTTTACTAATGACAGAGAGACGCGTGTTAGCTCCCTGTCTTCATGTAGGGCTTTACTCCCTGTCTTCATATAGGGCTTTACTAATGACAGACAGGCGTGTATTAGCTCCCTGTCTTCATGTAGGGCTTTACTCCCTGTCTTCTTATAGGGCTTTACTAATGACAGACAGGCGTGTGTTAGCTCCCTGTCTTCATGTAGGGCTTTACTCCCTGTCTTCTTATAGGGCTTTACTAATGACAGACAGGCGTGTGTTAGCTCCCTGTCTTCATGTAGGGCTTTACTCACTGTCTTCTTATAGGGCTTTACTAATGACAGACAGGCGTGTGTTAGCTCCCTGTCTTCATGTAGGGCTTTACTAATGACAGAGAGACGTGTGTTAGCTCCCTGTCTTCATGTAGGGCTTTACTCCCTGTCTTCATATAGGGCTTTACTAATGACAGACAGGCGTGTATTAGCTCCCTGTCTTCATGTAGGGCTTTACTCCCTGTCTTCTTATAGGGCTTTACTAATGACAGACAGGCGTGTGTTAGCTCCGTCTTCATGTAGGGCTTTACTCCCTGTCTTCTTATAGGGCTTTACTAATGACAGACAGGCGTGTGTTAGCTCCCTGTCTTCATGTAGGGCTTTACTCACTGTCTTCTTATAGGGCTTTACTAATGACAGACAGGCGTGTGTTAGCTCCCTGTCTTCATGTAGGGCTTTACTCACTGTCTTCTTATAGGGCTTTACTAATGACAGACAGGCGTGTGTTAGCTCCCTGTCTTCATGTAGGGCTTTACTCACTGTCTTCTTATAGGGCTTTAGTAATGACAGACAGACGTGTGTTAGCTCCCTGTCTTCTTATAGGGCTTTACTCCTCCATATACTGGACACACCTTTGGAATGACAACATTATCAACAAGTGTGAAATGCAGTTATGTGTAACATAACAATGCCTGTAAGCGGATAACAGGAATAGAGCCATAAGGTATTAGGATGATTATATACCCATTCTCCCTTTGGGCCCAGCGGTCCTCTGAGATGATCCACTGCCTCGAGGAATCGCTTCTATCCCTCCTCCTTTCCGCTTGCTGCTTTTGCTTTTCAGGTGTGAGATAATGTGGTGGTGAGACACCCGAATCCCACTCCACACACGATATCACTGGCAGGCATGCACACACACAGAGACACACAAACCTTTTAAGATGTTGTGTCGAAACCAACCACCTGCCCAGAGTCAATTACAACAGAGCTCAAAACGGGATCGGGGATCACGAGAGGAACCAGCGGTTGGAGACATCTCTGAGAAAAGCGTTTTTTTGAGACTGATCAACGTCTCTCTAGTGTGTATGTTGCTGCAGCGATGCTGTCGAGAACATTCTTTCCCCTTCATAACCCTGCTGCTATGGGACTCAACATGTTAGTGGTGTGTGCGTCAACTGTCTTCGGCTGTCTTGCCCCCGTGTACACTACCTATGCCTGAACGCTCTTCTTACAATGTGCTGTTGATGGTTTTGTACTACGTGGCAGAGTCGTAATTATTGATGACCACATTTGCCCCTGTGCGCCGTGATTAAAAAACAAACCTTGACACCGGAGACGGCACGGAAATGAAAGTTGAGATACACTGAGAAACATTGTGAGTTATTCTCTTGGACAGTCAGTAGCCCCACGTGTGGCATCAATAATGGAGGTTGAGGCCTCTGACGGCTGCTGGTAGAGGTGTCGGTCGGAGTTTACAGAGTTACTGGAGCTATCGAAGCAGGAAGTAGTAGATTGGCTCGCTGATAGCGTCGCACGCCGCCGTCCCATGACCCACTGCTCTCATTAACTCAGGTTGCGGAGGTTAACGGTGCCACAACAAACCCCTCATTATTATTCAATTAATAGGAGTCTCCTTTGGCTTTTATGTGCGGAAGTAATTACATGAATTAGATGACATTGTTTGAGTCAATGAGGCCGATAAGTTAGATGTACAGTGGTTATTATTGTCACGCCCTGACCTTAGAGATCCTTATTATTCTCTATGTTTGGTTAGGTCAGGGTGTGACTGGGGTGGGAAAATCTATGTTTTCTATTTCTTTGTGTATTTGGCTGAGTATGGTTCCCAATCAGAGGCAGCTGTCTATCGTTGTCTCTGATTGGGGATCATATATAGGTTGTCATTTTCCTCCTGGGTTTTGTGGGATCTTGTTTTCTGTGTTTATTTTGCCTTTCAGAACTGTGCACTTTCGTTTTTTTGTCGTTGTTAGTTTGCTTTTGGTGTCATCAATAAAAAAGAGCGACGGACACCTACAACGCTGCACCTTGGTCCGGTCATTCCACAAGCGAGAGCCGTTATTTAAACGCAGGCTCATGAGTCTATCTGTATCATCAGTTACAGTGTGCACTGTTTCTTCTCCTAGTCCCTCTAAAAGGATTGTACTATGAGTATTATGGACCATTTGGTTGTGTTTGCACTTCCTCACTGCCATTTGGCAGAGAAGATGTCATCTATAGAATTAAAATGACGGTACTTGTGTTATAATTTGGTGCCTGAAGTATCTCAGCGAAAGCCCATACTACAATTGTCAAGCACTAGATTTTTTCGTAGCCCATCTTCAGAATGTGTCTCCACCACAGATCAAGAAAGGAGTCAACGAGGAATTCTGCCGGCTCTGTTGGCAACCGTGACCTCATAGTGGCTCTGCCTGTGGAAGCTGGTGCTTGTGGAGATCTGTTTGATCTTATGAAAGCGAAGGGAAATCTAGCTCCTAATGGTGGGGAATGGTGGTGTCAGTCATGCACAGCATCAACCCTTCAGCCTTGTGGGTGGTGGGTAGTGAGCTACAGAGGATACATCGGGTCAAGGACCCGATGAGGCAAGTTACTGTAATGAGATTTTGGGCTTCCTTGAAGTATCTGTGTGCATAAAATATTAATAATAGTATTTTTGGCATTTTTCCTCATTACTGATTCTCGCCAGTAAAATGTGCCTGTGACTAAATATAGTTATCAGGTCAAATGTTTCTTTTAGTCAAAATCACAAGAATAATACAGCAATTAGCATCAGGTACATTGTTCATAGTTTAAGAACAGTTGTTGTGGTCTCTCTTTTTCAAACAACCATTGCAGAGCTGGCTACAATTTCAATTTCATCCCCCTTGAAAAGATAGAACAAATGTTACAACAAATATTATGGCTGAACTCAAATGTGCTGATTGATAAAATACCTGTATTTATGGGAAAGATGTTTGAAAAGGGTCATTTGTTCCTAAATGATATTGTAAATTGGAATGGTAGAGTTATGTCCTTCATGGAGTTATCAGAATTGTACGGGAAGGTCTGTTCAATCCAAGAGTACAACCAATTTGATTACAGCATCGCCCTAAAAATGGAGGAGGCGGGTGGCAGCTGGAGGAGGTATGGAACTGGTCTGTCTGCCCAATATAAAGGATCACAACTGGCGGAGGAGGGTGGCAGCTGGAGGAGGTAGGAAGCTGGTCTGTCTGCCCAATATAAAGGATCACAACTGGCGGAGGAGGGTGGCAGCTGGAGGAGGTATGGAACTGGTCTGTCTGCCCAATATAAAGGATCACAACTGGCGGAGGAGGGTGGCAGCTGGAGGAGGTAGGGAACTGGTCTGTCTGCCCAATATAAAGGATCACGACTGGCGGAGGAGGGTGGCAGCTGGAGGAGGTATGGAACTGGTCTGTCTGCCCAATATAAAGGATCACAACTGGCGGAGGAGGGTGGCAGCTGGAGGAGGTAGGGAACTGGTCTGTCTGCCCAATATAAAGGATCACAACTGGCGGAGGAGGGTGGCAGCTGGAGGAGGTAGGGAACTGGTCTGTCTGCCCAATATAAAGGATCACAACTGGAGGAGGCGGGTGGCAGCTGGAGGAGGTATGGAACTGGTCTGTCTGCCCAATATAAAGGATCACAACTGGCGGAGGAGGGTGGCAGCTGGAGGAGGTAGGGAGCTGGTCTGTCTGCCCAATATAAAGGATCACAACTGGCGGAGGAGGGTGGCAGCTGGAGGAGGTATGGAACTGGTCTGTCTGCCCAATATAAATGATCACAACTGGCGGAGGAGGGTGGCAGCTGGAGGAGGTAGGGAGCTGGTCTGTCTGCCCAATATAAAGGATCACAACTGGCGGAGGAGGGTGGCAGCTGGAGGAGGTATGGAACTGGTCTGTCTGCCCAATATAAAGGATCACAACTGGCGGAGGAGGGTGGCAGCTGGAGGAGGTAGGGAGCTGGTCTGTCTGCCCAATATAAAGGATCACAACTGGCGGAGGAGGGTGGCAGCTGGAGGAGGTATGGAACTGGTCTGTCTGCCCAATATAAAGGATCACAACTGGCGGAGGAGGGTGGCAGCTGGAGGAGGTAGGGAGCTGGTCTGTCTGCCCAATATAAAGGATCACAACTGGCGGAGGAGGGTGGCAGCTGGAGGAGGTAGGGAGCTGGTCTGTCTGCCCAATATAAAGGATCAAAACTGGCAGAGGAAGAAAAAAATAGCATAAATAGGAAAGTAAACCAGTTTAATTTGAGGACCAGGATGTTGACAACTGTGCCATACAGATTGCAAAATAGTTGGGAAGAGATTTTTGATGTACCGCTTCCATGGTACGAGTTGATATATAAAACAACGCAAGATTCAAGACTTCATGCTTTTCAGATAAAATTATTATGTAGAATTATTGCCACCAACAAAATGTTGAATATTTGGGGCATAAAATCATCGAAGCTCTGCAGATTTTGTTGTGAGGTTACAGAATCAATAGACCATTTATTTTGGTATTGCCCTCAGGCAGACTGTTTCTGGTCTCAGGTTCAGGAATGGCTGAAAATGCATAGCATTGATCTAAAATTGACGCTAGAAATAGTATTAGGAGATCTGGAGAGACCAGGTCAGTCAATTACTAATATACTAATATTCTTAGTAAAAGTATTTATCTTCAACTCACAATCTGTGGGTGGTATTTAATTAGATAGATTGTAATTGTACGTTAAACATCAGAGCATAGTTGAACGATGTTTGTTGCGTAGAAGTGGGAGAGGAGTTGCTGGGAGAGGAGATAGAATGATGGTCAAAGATTCAAATTAAAAATTAAAGTCAAAATAAAACCTAATAAAAAGTCAATTTGAATAATACTAAGTGTCAGTGTTTTTACAACTAATGCCGGTTTGCCTGAGGCTGATGCCGTGCAGGTGTTTGTACACATGCATATACACACTCTCATTCAAAACAATACATACAAGAACACACACATACATGTAATAGTACCAGACATGCACACAAACATATACAGTTGGCATTGCTGTTATGATTTCAGTTGCCCTTGATGTCCTTTGTTTTAAATGTATTATTTAAAAAAACGTTGTTTTCTTTTGTCTTTTCCTTTGTTTCTCTTTAGTTCCTTCTACATTCTCTTGGTTGTTGGTGCATTGGGGGGTTCTTGGGGAATGGGATTAATTGTATTTTTTTTTTTTTCTTCCTGGGGGAGACTGTGGGAGGGGTCTTGGAGGGTTCGGGTTCACATTCTTTGTCCTGGTGGTAGATCGGCCAACATGCCTTTGAGCAGGGCATTGACCCTGGATGCTTCTGTGTGTCGATCTGAATGGGAGTCTGTTGGATGACTGGTATGATGTTGTGGTGGAACAATTCTCCGGCTGTAACCAACCTTAAAGAAGCGGTTTCTGCCCCAGGTTTGTCCTCACCCCAACTCCAACCCTTCCTGCTGTGAAGGGAGCTCTGCTATCTGTCAGGGATCATTGTGTGTGTGTGTGTGTGTGTGTGTGTGTGTGTGTGTGTGTGTGTGTGTGTGTGTGTGTGTGTGTGTGTGTGTGTGTGTGTGTGTGTGTGTGTGTGTGTGTGTGTGTGTGTGTGTGTGTGTGTGAGAGAGAGAGAGAGACTGGGCTGCTGTGTAAGAGAGACCGGGCTGCTGTGTGAGACCGAGTGATCAAAGCCTCATCAGAACCAGAGATGACATATCGGGGTGAGCCTCTCCCTTCAGCTGAAACAAGGCAAACTGTGTGTGTGTCTGATGTAAGCAGGAATTAACTCCATAGCTGTTAAGTAGTTCAGTAGTGCCTCTCCGATGGGTACATTTACATTGTAGTCATCTAGCAGACGCTCTTATCCAGAGCGACTTACAGGAGCATTTAGGGTTAAGTGCTTTGCTCATTTTTGTTAGTCGGCTCGGGGATTCGATCCAGCAACCTTTCAGTTACTGGCCCAACACTCGTAACCGCTAGGCTACCTGCAACACGGAGAAGTAGCAACAAGGCGGGGGTATCTGGAATGTGATGTGACGGAAGAAGATGTGACCCCCTCTGGATGACTTCCTGTAAGGTTCACTAAGCATGTGATGGTAATGGAACGTATACAGCCTCATTATAGTTGAGATGATGGACTCTTTGGCAGGCATTTTCTCTGGGTTTCTTCAGTCTATGTAGCAGCTGTCAAATAGAACCAGCGATGCTGCTCTTGTTTCGTGGTGTGTCTGTGATGGAATAGTGGCACAATCTCAAGATCAAGGTCCTCGTTGTGAGTTTGCGGTTTCAAGATTTGTGTTCGGGTGGACTTGTCTTTGAAGCCATTGTATGTGATGACATGTGGATGTCATATTAACCACTGCAATAGGGTCTTGTCAGCTCTTTCTGTGTGAAAATCATTTTCATTCAGACAAAAAGACCCCCATGGTTTTGATACCAACCACACCGCTTTTGAAGTCCTGCCTTTGAATGGGTGAAAACCCCCTGTCCTCCACCTAGCTTTTAATGAACTCCAATCTAGACCGCAGAGAACACGAAGGCAGTTTACTAAAGAACACAACAATGAGTTGATTTGACATTCAGAAAGTTGTATCTGATTCACAATGCAATTATTTTCTGATTTGCTCTCTGATTCGTTGTTTAATCTTAAATGAAAACTTGACACATTCGCTTTCATAAGGAGAAATTCCACACAGACAGTAGTTGATGATTGATCCTTTGTTTTACACTAATTATGTTTCTTGTGCTTCCCTTGTTTGGGAAATCCCAATGCCCCGTCTGCGATTCAGTTAGAGACGAGCCGATGCAATTGAGTGCAATTATAGAAATAAACAGTCATTAAAGAAACGGTCCAAATATGCATGTTGTAAATCACAGCAACACACAGCAACACACAGCAACACACACACATCTCTCTGTGTGGAATGTGACAGCGTCGTAAATCACAGCAACACACACACATCTCTCTGTGTGGAATGTGACAGCGTCGTAAATCACAGCAACACACACACATCTCTCTGTGTGGAATGTGACAGCGTCGTAAATCACAGCAACACACACACATCTCTCTGTGTGGAATGTGACAGCGTCGTAAATCACAGCAACACACACACATCTCTCTGTGTGGAATGTGACAGCGTCGTAAATCACAGAAACACACACACATCTCTCTGTGTGGAATGTGACAGCGTCGTAAATCACAGCAACACACACACATCTCTCTGTGTGGAATGTGACAGCGTCGTAAATCACAGCAACACACACACATCTCTCTGTGTGGAATGTGACAGCGTCGTAAATCACAGCAACACACACACATCTCTCTGTGTGGAATGTGACAGCGTCGTAAATCACAGCAACACACACACATCTCTCTGTGTGGAATGTGACAGCGTCGTAAATCACAGCAACACACACACATCTCTCTGTGTGGAATGTGACAGCGTCGTAAATCAACATTGTTAACCCAATATGGGTGATGGGAGCCGGTAGATTGAAATGATACAGTTCCTTAGAGAGAGAGAACCCTCTTCCAATTGGCCTGTTGCATTGTGGGAGGTCAATTATCTCTGTGTGACATTATGAAAACAGTCATTAAACCGTCACATGAGATTCTCGATCTATAAAGAGATTTTCACTTCTATATTATTCCCAGAAGATTGCTTTATGAAAATCTGCTATGCATATACAGTCCAGTTGCCAGAGTGATAAAGTGCCCCACAGCAACGAATTGGAAGCCATTTACAAACACTGCAGATTCTAAGCATTTCTGAGGAAGCGCATTCGCTTGGAAAGAAAGCCCTTCACGCATCCATCGTCTCCTCCAAGCCGCCAACGCAAAGTCAACACTGGGAAATAAGAAGAATCTCCATGGGAAAAATCTCTTTGAATACATTCGTGGGAAACATCCGGGCCACCGTCCTCTATGGTCCTAAGATAGAAGGCTTTTAACCTGCATAATTAGCCTGTTCATCAGTAGTATTCCCATGACACCGCTTTAGGGCTCTTTATAACCCATGTGTTTCACTTCATTCTGGATGGGCCTGACGCGGGACGAACATCATCATTAGCCTTAACGCTATCTCTGATAGCCCTATGAGGAGCCTTACTTGTCTGTCGCTGTGCAAGATTTAACTGATAGTGATTGGTGGAAGTGTTAGAAGCTTAATGATGATTGGTGGAAGCGGTGTAAAGCTTAATTGCTTCCCTTTTATCTCCGAAGGCTTTTATCCCTCGTTGTAGCTTAGCAGACAATTAGAGGGCAAAGGCCGTATTGGTTGATGCATTTGTATAAAAGTAATTTTAAGTACTAATTGAGCCCTGGTGCTTCCAAGCATATGTTAGGTCATGAGTGCAGGACTTGCATTGAAGTTCTCACAATTGACGTGTGTGTCTTTAATACCGTAATTTGTTGTACATCAGTTCTCCAATGATTATTCCAATGTTCTTCGATGACATACTCTACAGTGTTCCTTTCTAGTGTTCCTTTACAGTGTTCCTTTACAGTGTTCCTTTCTAGTGTTCCTTTCTAGTGTTCCTTTACAGTGTTCCTTTCTAGTGTTCCTTTACAGTGTTCCTTTCTAGTGTTCCTTTACAGTGTTCCTTTACAGTTACCTTGCAGTTAAATCTATAGCTATACTCGGAGACTGCTGGTATTGAGTGAACTGAACTATATTAAAACAGCAAAAGCATTACAGATGGAGTTAATAGAGGCAATTTATAAATTGCACCACGCCTGGAACTAAAGAATTATATCCAATTTACTTTTTCTTCAAGACATTGTCAGGGCACATTCTCTCTTTTAATTAAGGTTACTTTCCTATTATGGCCAGACATGAGGAAATGTCCATATCCTTTGCCATAGTGTGCAGTTTGATTTACGAATGACTTTTTATTAATTTTTAATGAGAAACTAAACTTCTACTGTGTACAGAAAAATGTCGCGCTGGAAATAAAATAGCCTAGCCAATTAGTGGTTATGTTTGGTCCTAATGAACTACAGTATGTACATACACATACACATAGTCAGTGTATGTGCGGTTGTAGTTTGTCGTCTGAGCTAGCGGCTACTAACGGATGCTGATCTACCTTGATTAGAATGTAGTGTGGTCCGCTACTTTCTCCATATTACCGCTAACAGCAAAGTGCTATTTCTGAGTTAGAGCTCAACAAGTTCTTAAGGTCTTTCTTCCAACGAGAGGCCAAACGAGGATACTTGAAGATCCCCTACAGCCCTTGCGCCTTATCATTCATTTTCAACCACTCATTACTGTGGGGTTTTGATGATGCAGGCTAAGACGAGAAGGGGAGAGGCTTTGAATAACCTATAGCATATTTATTTTACGCTAATAAGATGAATCTATTCTGAACAGACCAGAGAACAATCTGACCCTAACCTGAATGGACCCAATGACAACGAGACCTAGACCCAACCCGTACCCTAATGGGTCTGGCTATAGGCCAGAACCGAATGGACCCAATGACAACGAGACCTAGACCCAACCCGTACCCTAATGGGTCTGGCTATAGGCCAGAACCGAATGGACCCAATGACAACGAGACCTAGACCCAACCCGTACCCTAATGGGTCTGGCTATAGGCCAGAACCGAATGGACCCAATGACAACGAGACCTATACCCAACCCGTACCCTAATGGGTCTGGCTATAGGCCAGAACCGATTGGACCCAAGTGACAAAACGTTCATGTTTTTCAGCCAAGTAGCTCTTTTGTTTAACAAATAGGTCTCTAGATGTTGGTTAGGCCTTTCCATAAGTCAACAAGCGGTCTAAGGCACTGCATCGCAGTGTTGCAGCGTTACTACAGCCTGGGGTTCGATCCCAGCCGACCGGGAGTCCCATAGCGTGGCGCACAATTGGCCCACCAGAGTCATCCGGGTTAGGGGCTCATCGCTCTCTAGCAACTCCTTGTGGCAGGCCAGATGCCTGCAGGCTAACTGTGGTCGTCAGTTGAACGGTGTTTCCTCCGACACATTGGTGCAGCTGGCTTTCGGGTTAAGCCGGCGGGTGTTAAGAAGAGCAGCTTGGCGGGTCATGTTTAAGCAAATTGAGGAGAACAAGGGAAGAATTACCCCCCAAAATAAAATGTATCTTATTATATTTTAAAGACCTCTAGTCTGTACAGGCCTTTCACCCTGGCTTGTCTCTGACTGGCATAATAGTGGGTGTGTATATATATATATATATGAGAGAGACTTTCTTAATAGCCAGGCCTGTGCTCTTCTATTGAGGGATGGATCTGTGGCAGTCAGGTGTAATAGTGGGTGAATATAAATACGAGAGAGAAGGACTTTCTTGATAGCTAGGCCTGTGCTCTTCTATTGAGGGATGGATCTATGCCAGTCAGGCGAGACCCCGTCCAAGATCAAGAGCTCTACACTGGGGACCAGAGTGTCCCGATGCTGCTAGCTTGTGGAGGGAGATTCAGTCATGAAGAGCAGAGCTGGGAAGAGAATAAGTTGTTTTTGATCACGAGGTTGGATTGACTTGGATTGCATACAGATTTGCCATGTCCTACCCACATTCTCTCTGTGTGTGTGTCCATTTGTCACACTGTGGGAAGCCATCCACCCTTGAAGGCTTAAGATGATGAGAGGAAGTGTTTCTTTACAAGGACAGGTGAATATTTTGGTATGATGTAATAAAACTGCTGGAACACCTTGACAGCGATAGATACAATGTTGTCTGGTTCAGGACATTGAGGAGGAAATCATGGCAGAATAGAACTACCCCTGGTGGACGTGTTTAAGGGAGAATAGGAGAATAGGATGGGACTGAATTTATCACGTTTCAAGGAAGACCCACATGGAGACAATGCCGAAGTAACAAAAGTTTATTACTAGAACAGTGGGCAGGCAAAAAGGACAGGTCAAGGGCAGGCAGAGGTCAGTAATCCAAGGTGGTGTGACATACAGAAATGGCAGGCAGGCTCATGGTCAAAACCGGGAAAACTAGAAAACAGGAACTAGAAACAGACAGGAGCAAGGGGATCACCTCTGGTGGGCTTAACGAACAAAATGAACTGTCAACAGACAAACAGAGAACACAGGTATAAATACACTGGGGATAATGGGGAAGATGGGCGACACCTGGAGGGGGGTGGAGACGAGCACAAAGACAGATGAAACAGATCAGGGTGTGACAGAATTGTGTGTCCCCACAAGATTAGTTATACAAGACTGTGTGTGTGTGTGTGTGTGTGTGTGTGTGTGTGTGTGTGTGTGTGTGTGTGTGTGTGTGTGTGTGTGTGTGTGTGTGTGTGTGTGTGTGTGTGTGTGTGTGTGTGTGTGTGTGTGTGTGTGTGTGTGTGTGTGTGTGCGCCATGGGCGCTTCTGCATCCTTGTGTGTGTATGATAGTGTGCTCTGATTAAGATACATTGGCAGGACACAGCTCCGTTAAGGGCCACACCCACCTCCGGGCCAGTGTCATAGCTGTTCTATCTCCCACAGCTGATTAGAAGTGCTTCATAATTGGAAATATCAAGTCCTGACCTTTTAAAGATATTTAATTTATTTTCTTCTAACAAAGCAATTAAACGACCGCGGACGTTTCAGCCCTGCTAGTAAAAGGTTAGCTAATCTGCCTGCTAGGAATCTTAACATACGGCCAAGATGTTTTTGTTTTTTTAACACTCACGACAATGATGTGTAACTAAATTAAGCAAAACTATTAAGCTCTCTTCAGGTTCTCAAGCCAACTATATCAGTCACGGATGGACACGGTTAGAACAACAATTAAATATAGTTTTGTTCCTCGTCTCTTTCTTATCCTTTGCTTTTGGCCCCTGTGAGTGGTTTAGTGTGGACGGCACTGCTTAAGGCATTGTCTAGGTGATGATGTCAGACTTGGGTGTTATGTTAAGTGATTTCCTCTAGAGTCTGAGCCCTGTCTAAGCTGGAGGGGGGTGGGTCGGTCAGACCAAGGATGGTCATACTAAGGTTCACTTTACCCCTACCTACATGTACAAATGACCTGGACCAACCTGTACCCCCACACATTGACTCGGTACCCGTACCCCCTGTATAAAGCCTCCACATTGACTCGGTACCGGTACCCCCTGTATAAAGCCTCCACATTGACTCGGTACCCGTACCCCCTGTATAAAGCCTCCACATTGACTCGGTACCCGTACCCCCTGTATAAAGCCTCCACATTGACTCGGTACCCGTACCCCCTGTATAAAGCCTCCACATTGACTCGGTACCCGTACCCCCTGTATAAAGCCTCCACATTGACTCGGTACCCGTACCCCCTGTATAAAGCCTCCACATTGACTCGGTACCGGTACCCCCTGTATAAAGCCTCCACATTGACTCGGTACCGGTACCCCCTGTATAAAGCCTCCACATTGACTCGGTACCCGTACCCCCTGTATAAAGCCTCCACATTGACTCGGTACCCGTACCCCCTGTATAAAGCCTCCACATTGACTCGGTACCGGTACCCCCTGTATAAAGCCTCCACATTGACTCGGTACCCGTACCCCCTGTATAAAGCCTCCACATTGACTCGGTACCCGTACCCCCTGTATAAAGCCTCCACATTGACTCGGTACCGGTACCCCCTGTATATAGCCTCCACATTGACTCGGTACCCCTACCCCCTGTATAAAGCCTCCACATTGACTCGGTACCGGTACCCCCTGTATAAAGCCTCCACATTGACTCGGTACCGGTACCCCCTGTATAAAGCCTCCACATTGACTCGGTACCGGTACCCCCTGTATAAAGCCTCCACATTGACTCGGTACCGGTACCCCCTGTATAAAGCCTCCACATTGACTCGGTACCGGTACCCCCTGTATAAAGCCTTGTTATTGTTATTTTATTGTGTTACTATTTATTACTTTTTACTTTAGTTTATTTGATAAATATTTTCTTAACTCTTCTTGAACTGTATTGTTGGTATAAGGGCTTGTCATTAAGCATTTCATGGTAAGGTCTACACCTGTTGTATTCGGCGCATGTGACGAATAACGGTTGATTTAATTTGATCATTTAGCCATTTGATTTTGAATTTGAAGACCCCTTAATTAAGGTATCAAAAAATATTGTATGAAACATGAATTTGGCATTACTGCTATAAGCCAATAGAAACCCACTGAATAACAGATTCACTACATGGAACAACAGCAAAGCCAACAAAATACCTAAAGGAAGTTTGTTCTGAAGTGTCTGTCCGATATCAGAGAGTTATTAAAAAGATCAGGAAACGTATTTGTTGCGTTTAGTGTGCAGCCCAAACCGTTTGGACGCTTGGACGCTACCGACAGAAGTTGGAGGAAGAGGCTGTACCGACTACGGACGAGTCTTGTGCGTCTTGTGGGAGTCCTAGAGGGAAATGGAGAACGTCATCGTGTTCGTGGGCGTCTCCTCAAAAACAGTTTGGATGCTAAAGATGTTTTTTTTGTGAGACGACCTCTTCACTCATGGTCTGACAAACTCCGCTCTAGCTCTGCCACCTTTCACCGCAGATGCGGAAGGGCGATATTGGCAGATGGGGTGGATTGAGACGCAGCCCGTGCAAAAAAAAGACGGGATGTTTTTGATTATGTTAATTAGATTTCCTCTGGGGCACAGATATTGTAGGCTAAGGGGTTAATAGAGTGGAAGATTGGGTGAGATGAGGTAGGCTTTAGTGTAGTGGGTGAGATGAGGTAGGCTTTAGTGTAGTGGGTGAGATGAGGTAGGCTTTAGTGTAGTGGGTGGGAGAGACATACACACCGCAATGAGTGAATGGGCTTCTCATGAGGTATAGAGGTGTCCGAGAAGAGATTGCAACACGACAGGTATCTCTGAGGCTTCTCTCAGGGCTAATTAAAGGGTTAGATTGCAACATGACAGGTATCTCTGCTCCTTCTCTCAGGGCTAAGTAAAGGGTTAGATTGCAACATGACAGGTATCTCTGCTCCTTCTCTCAGGGCTAAGTAAAGGGTTAGATTGCAACATGACAGGTATCTCTGCTCCTTCTCTCAGGGCTAAGTAAAGGGTTAGATTGCAACATGATAGGTATCTCTGGTCCTTCTCTCAGGTCTAAGTAAAGGGTTAGATTGCAACATGATAGGTATCTCTGCTCCTTCTCTCAGGGCTAAGTAAAGGGTTAGATTGCAACATGATAGGTATCTCTGGTCCTTCTCTCAGGGCTAAGTAAAGGGTTAGATTGCAACATGATAGGTATCTCTGCTCCTTCTCTCAGGGCTAAGTAAAGGGTTAGATTGCAACATGATAGGTATCTCTGCTCCTTCTCTCAGGGCTAAGTAAAGGGTTAGATTGCAACATGATAGGTATCTCTGCTCCTTCTCTCAGGGCTAAGTAAAGGGTTAGATTGCAACATGATAGGTATCTCTGGTCCTTCTCTCAGGTCTAAGTAAAGGGTTAGATTGCAACATGATAGGTATCTCTGGTCCTTCTCTCAGGTCTAAGTAAAGGGTTAGATTGCAACATGACAGTTATCTCTGGTCCTTCTATCAGGGCTAAGTAAAGGGTTAGATTGCAACATGATAGGTATCTCTGGTCCTTCTCTCAGGGCTAAGTAAAGGGTTAGATTGCAACATGATAGGTATCTCTGGTCCTTCTCTCAGGCCTAAGTAAAGGGTTAGATTGCAACATGACAGGTATCTCTGGTCCTTCTCTCAGGGCTAATTAAAGGGTTAGATTGCAACATGATAGATATCTCTGGTCCTTCTTTCAGGGCTAAGTAAAGGGTTAGATTGCAACATGACAGGTATCTCTGCTCCTTCTCTCAGGGCTAAGTAAAGGGTTAGATTGCAACATGATAGATATCTCTGGTCCTTCTTTCAGGGCTAAGTGAAGGGTTAGATTGCAACATGATAGGTATCTCTGGTGCTTCTCTCAGGGCTAATTAAAGGCTAGCAGTCAAACCCTCGAGAGAGCTGAGCGGACCTGACTTTTATCGTTACACTCCGACAGCACTGGATTAAAACATATTTCAATGTGCTTTCTTCTCTAATATAGTCAGACATACTCATACAGAGAGAGAGAGAGAATCGACACACACAGTAACGTGTGTTAATGCGTTCCGAGAGACCCGATCTGTTATCCAACAATTCGTTTTATAGTCCGGCTACTGCAAGTGTGAAAATCCCCTCTACTCGCAATGTATTCAATGCTAAAGTTTTACACCGTATCTGTTCAACAACATCTTTCTGCTTTCATTAATAAAATAACGATAATAAATACTTTCAAAATGCAGATGTTTATTTCAGCGAAAACTCAGCTACATTTCAGTTGCACTTCCCGCCAGCTCCACGACCACGGGTAGAACCTTGCTGAGATGATCAATGTATTTGTTGCGTTGTTGCATCGTCAGTTTCTTGCTTGTAGGCTTGGCAGAGTTACTGATACATTTTTCACAATAAAGTAGGCTAATGAAGGCAACAAATTGATGCTTACTGGAACACCCAAACTCATCCAATTGTTATAATAGGATTTGAAACAATAGCATTTAACTAGCACACACAGACATGAACACACCCCCACCCCACACACCATCCTCTCTCTCCTCTTCTCCTCCTTTCCTTCCTCGTTCTCTCTCTTCTTTCCATATCTACTGAGCTGTATGTGCGTTGTTGTTGGGGGGCCTCAATGTTTATCAGTGCTTTGGTTCCTACTCTCTGAGCCATGCAAATAATTGTGTTGACTGTTGTCACATGCATTTTTAATCCAGCCACAGGAGCTCGACTAGCGAGCCAAAACTTCCCCCTTCTTCCTTTACTTCCCCTTCATCCCCCTCTTCCATCTTCCGCCTCTCGCTCTCTCCTTCCATTCCTCCCTTTTCCGCTCTCTCCCTTCTACCTCTCCCCCCTCCCTCAGTCGTTCCCTCCCATTCCTCCGTTCTCCGCTCTCTCCCTTCTACCTCTCCCCCTCCCTCAGTCGTTCCCTCCCATTCCTCCGTTCTCCGCTCTCTCCCTTCTACCTCTCCCCCTCCCTCAGTCGTTCCCTCCCATTCCTCCGTTCTCCGCTCTCTCCCTTCTACCTCTCCCCCTCCCTCAGTCGTTCCCTCCCATTCCTCCGTTCTCCGCTCTCTCCCTTCTACCTCTCCCCCTCCCTCAGTCGTTCCCTCCCATTCCTCCGTTCTCCGCTCTCTCCCTTCTACCTCTCCCCCTCCCTCAGTCGTTCCCTCCCATTCCTCCGTTCTCCGCTCTCTCCCTTCTACCTCTCCCCCTCCCTCAGTCGTTCCCTCCCATTCCTCCGTTCTCCGCTCTCTCCCTTCTACCTCTCCCCCTCCCTCAGTCGTTCCCTCCCATTCCTCCGTTCTCCGCTCTCTCCCTTCTACCTCTCCCCCCTCCCTCAGTCGTTCCCTCCCATTCCTCCGTTCTCCGCTCTCTCCCTTCTACCTCTCCCCCCTCCCTCAGTCGTTCCCTCCCATTCCTCCGTTCTCCGCTCTCTCCATCCTCCCTCAGTCATTCGCTCCTTCCCTTCCTCACACATAGCTATCTGTCCTTTTCAGCCACTATCATTGGAATCAATGGGATTGATTCTGTCTCCGTCAATGGATTTCTCTGTCAAGGTGAAGCTGCACTTTAATCATGGTGCATCTTAAATATTTGATCAGTCAGAGTTCATCACGGGGTTGGATGGCCTATGGAGGGAAGGGAGGGATGATTTGAGAGGGATGGAATGAGACATTCAAGTGGCTGCTTTTTATCTCTCAATGGGAATACTGGGAATACATACGTTTGTGTTTGTTGGAGGGATAGTGCTACTTTCTCTGTCTTACAGTCACGCCATGTAACCCCCCCCCACACACACACACACACCCACACGCTTCCTATCCTGTAAAGAGTACCTGGAGACATTTTATAGAAGAATTTCATGGGCTTCAGTAGGCATTTAAGGGGGCATGCGTGTTCCAAAAATAGACTTGAATGTATTAAAGCCCATTGTTGGGAACGTTCTTCAGCACGGCCACCAGTCCTAGGGGTTCTAGTGGCTGAATGTGGAATGGTGATGTTATTGCCCATAATGCAATAGCAGTGACTGCTTTGAACTCAGGCCTGATGACTGTTTCTACTCGGGGTAAATTGCTTATATCAAATCAAATTTGTTTATATAGCTCTTCGTACATCAGCTGATATCTTAAAGTGCTGTACAGAAACCCAGCCTAAAACCCCAAACAGGAAGCAATGCAGGTGTAGAAGCATGATGGCTAGGAAAACTCCCTAGAAAGGCCAGAACCTAGGAAGAAACCTAGAGAGGAACCAAGCTATGAGGGGTGGCCAGTGCTCTTCTGGCTGTACCGGGTGGAGATTATAACAGAACATGGCCAAGATGTTCAAATGTTCATAAATGACCAGCATGGTCAAATAATAATAATCACAGAGTTGTCGAGGATGCAGCAAGTCAGCACCTCAGGAGTAAATGTCAGTTGGATTTTCATAGCCGATCATTAAGAGTATCTCTACCACTCCTGCTGTCTCTAGAGATTTGAAAACAGCAGGTCTGGGACAGGTAGCACGTCTGGTGAACAGGTCAGGATTCCATAGCGGCAGACATAACAGTTGAAACTGGAACAGCAGCACGGCCGGGTGGACTGGGGACAGCAAGGAGTCATCATGCCAGCTTTTCCTGAGGTATGGTCCTAGGGCTCAGGTCCTCCGAGAGAGAGAAAGAAAGAGAGAATTAGAGAACATACTTAAATTCACACAGGACACCGGATAAGACAGGAGAAGTACTCCAGATATAACAAACTGACCCTAGCCCCACGACACATCAACTACTGCAGCATAAATACTGGAGGCTGAGACAGGAGGGTCAGGAGACACTGTGGCCCCATCCGAGGACACCCCCGGACAGGGCCAAACAGGAAGGATATAACCCCATCCACTTTGCCAAAGCGAAGCCCCCACACCACTAGAGGGATAGCTTCAACCACCAACCAGTCCATGAAAATGGAGCTATGTAGGAGAAAGCCCTGCCTCCAGCTGTATGCTTAGAAATTCTAGGGACAATTAGGAGGCCTGTGTCTTGTGACCGTAGCGTACGTGTAGGTATGTACGGCAAACACTGTCTGCTGTATAACCAAATTGTGTATTTTCTACACTAGTTTTGAGGCAGGTCGAAAGCTGCTAATTAAATAGTTTTGGGACATAGTGTAGCTACGTATCCGGCTTCCCTCCCTGAAGAACTTAATTTCCAGAATTGGCTAGACTGAAGAACATGAATAGACAGCGCTAATAATGTCATAATTTGCATCCTAACTATGTAACAGCATAAACATGCAGAAGAAGAGAGAGACTGTGACAGATACAGTGGGGTAAAAAAAGTATTTAGTCAGCCACTAATTGTGCAAGTTCTCCCACTTAAAAAGATGAGAGGCCTGTAATTTTCATCATAGGTACACTTCAACTATGACAGACAAAATTAGGGTGAACAAATCCAGAAAATCACATTGTAGGATTTTTAATGAATTTATTTGCAAATTATGGTGGAAAATAAGTATTTGGTCACCTACAAACAAGCACGATTTCTGGCTCTCACAGACCTGTAACTTCTTCTTTAAGAGGCTCCTCTGTCCTCCACTCGTGAACTGTATTAATGGCACCTGTTTGTACTTGTTATCAGTATAAAAGACACCTGTCCACAACCTCAAACAGTCACACTCCAAACTACACTATGGCCAAGACCAAAGAGCTGTCAAAGGACACCAGAAACAAAATTGTAGACCTGCACCAGGCTGGGAAGACTGACTCTGCAATAGGTAAGCAGCTTGGTTTGAAGAAATCAACTGTGGGAGCAATTATTAGGAAATGGAAGACATACAAGACCACTGATAATCTCCCTCGATCTGGGGCTCCATGCAAGATCTCACCCCGTGGGGTCAAAATGATCACAAGAACGGTGAGCAAAAATCCCAGAACCACACGGGGGGACCTAGTGAATGACCTGCAGAGAGCTGGGACCAAAGTAACAAAGCCTACCATCAGTAACACACTAAGCCACCAGGGACTCAAATCCTGCAGTGCCAGACGTGTCCCCCAGCTTAAGCCAGTACATGTCCAGGCATTTACATTTACATTTAAGTCATTTAGCAGACGCTCTTATCCAGAGCGACTTACAAATTGGTGCATTCACCTTATGACATCCAGTGGAACAGTCACTTTACAATAGTGCATCTAAATCTTAAAGGGGGGGGGGGGTGAGAAGGATTACTTATCCTATCCCATCTGAAGTTTTCTAGAGAGCATTTGGATGATCCAAAAGAATATTGGAAGGATGTCATATGGTCAGATGAAACCAAAATATAACTTTTTGGTAAAAACTCAACTCATCGTGTTTGGAGGATAAAGAATGCTGAGTTGCATCCAAAGAACACCATACCTACTGTGAAGCATGGGGGTGGAAACATCATGCTTTGGGGCTGTTTTTATGCAAAGGGACCAGGACGACTGATCCGTGTAAAGGAAAGAATGAATGGGGCCATGTATCGTGAGATTTTGAGTGAAACCTCCTTCCATCAGCAAGGGCATTGAAGATGAAACGTGGCTGGGTCTTTCAGCATGACAATGATCCCAAACACACCGCCCGGGCAACGGAGTGGCTTCGTAAGAAGCATTTCAAGGTCCTGGAGTGGCCGAGCCAGTCTCCAGATCTCAACCCCATAGAAAATCTTTGGAGGGAGTTGAAAGTCCATGTTGCCCAGCAACAGCCCCAAAACATCACTGGTCTTGAGGAGATCTGCAAGGAGGAATGGGTCAAAATACCAGCAACAGTGTGTGAAAACCTTGTGAAGACAGAAAACGTTTGACCTCTGTCATTGCCAACAAAGGGTATATAACAAAGTATTAAGTCGCTCTGGATAAGAGCGTCTGCTAAATGACTTAAATGTAATGAAATGTAATAAACTTGTTGTTGACCAAATACTTATTTTCCACCATAATTCGCAAATAAATTCATAAAAAATCCTACAATCTGATTTTCTGGATTTTTTGTTGTTGTAATTTTGTCTGTCATAGTTAGTGTACCTATGGTGAAAATCACATGCCTCTCATCTTTTTAAGTGGGAGAACTTGCACAATTGGTGGTTGACTAAATACTTTTTTGCCCCACTGTATAGTGGATGAGAAAGAGAAAAGAGAGAGAGATCAGACTTGCAGCATCGATCTGTGTCTGCATCCTCACTGGCAATGAGTCATCACTTTTTTTCGTATTTTTATCTCCTCTGGTTGCTGGGAGCTGTGTCTTCATATGACCTCTTATACAAGTTATTGCATTTGGAGTGGAGAGGTAACTCTGAGACCTTCCCTCTGCACCTGTTGTAGCTGAGAAGCATTAGTAAGACTATAGTATTAGACCTGTTGTAGTTGAGAAGCATTAGTAAGACTACAGTATTAAACCTGTTGTAGCTGAGAAGCATTAGTAATAATATTAGACCTGTTGTAGCTGAGAAGCATTAGTAATAATATTAGACCTGTTGTAGCTGAGGTGCATTAGTAATAATATTAGACCTGTTGTAGCTGAGGAGCATTAGTAATAATATTAGACCTGTTGTAGCTGAGAAGCATTAGTAATAATAGTAGACCTGTTGTAGCTGAGAAGCATTAGTAATAATAGTAGACCTGTTGTAGCTGAGAAGCTTTAGTAATAATAGTAGACCTGTTGTAGCTGAGAAGCATTAGTGATAGTATTAGACCTGTTGTAGCTGAGAAGCATTAGTAATAATATTAGACCTGTTGTAGCTGAGAAGCATTAGTAATAATATTAGACCTGTTGTAGCTGAGGTGCATTAGTAATAATATTAGACCTGTTGTAGCTGAGGAGCATTAGTAATAATAGTAGACCTGTTGTAGCTGAGGAGCATTAGTAATAATATTAGACCTGTTGTAGCTGAGGAGCATTAGTAAGACCATTAGACCTGTTGTAGTTGAGAAGCATTAGTAAGACCATTTGACCTGTTGTAGTTGAGGAGCATTAGTAAGACTACAGTATTAAACCTGTTGTAGCTGAGAAGCATTAGTAATAATATTAGACCTGTTGTAGCTGAGAAGCATTAGTAATAATATTAGACCTGTTGTAGCTGAGAAGCATTAGTAATAATAGTAGACCTGTTGTAGCTGAGGAGCATTAGTAATAATATTAGACCTGTTGTAGCTGAGGAGCATTAGTAAGACCATTAGACCTGTTGTAGTTGAGAAGCATTAGTAAGACCATTTGACCTGTTGTAGTTGAGGAGCATTAGTAAGACTACAGTATTAAAACCTGTTGTAGCTGAGAAGCATTAGTAATAATATTAGACCTGTTGTAGCTGAGGAGCATTAGTAATTGTCATGCAGGTGAAAGAGGACCCAAAAGCGACTTGGCGAAAACAGAGTCTTTAATCCAGTAAAGTAAATACAAACAAAAAACACAACTTTCACTCGAAATGACGAGGACAAACTGGAGACTCGATCTTGAACAGCAGGTGAACAGCAGGTTGCCTCGGGAAGGCACTTGAACCAGACAGACTCAGACACCTGCTCACCACGCAGCATCTGAGGAAAACACGACACGACAGGGCGATACACAAACACAGCACGGTGAATTCTAGACAAGGAACCGACAGGACAGGAACGGAACACAAAGGAAGAAATAGGGACTCTAATCAGGGGAAAGGATCGGGAACAGGTGTGGGAAGACTAAATGATTGATTAGGGGAATAGGAACAGCTGGGAGCAGGAACGGAACGATAGAGAGAAGAGAGAGCGAGAGAGTGAGAGAGGGAGGGGAGAGAGAGGGATAGAAAGAGGGAAAGAACCTAATAAGACCAGCAGAGGGAAACGAATAGAATGGGAAGCACAGGGACAAGACAAGATAATAAATGACAAAACATGACAGTACCCCCACTCACCGAGCGCCTCCTGGCGCACTCGAGGAGGAATCCTGGCGGCAACGGAGGAAATCATCAATGAGTGAACGGTCCAGCACGTCCCGAGACGGAACCCAACTCCTCTCCTCAGGACCGTAACCCTCCCAATCCACTAAGTATTGGTGACCCCGTCCCCGAGAACGCATGTCCATGATCTTATGTACCTTGTAAATAGGTGCGCTCTCGACAAGGACGGGAGGGGGAGGGAAGACGAACGGGGTGCGAAGAAAGGGCTTGACACAGGAGACATGGAAGACAGGATGGACGCGACGAAGATGTCGCGGAAGAAGCAGTCGCACAGCGACAGGATTGACGACCTGGGAGACACGGAACTGACCAATGAACCGCGGAGTCAACTTACGAGAAGCTGTCGTAAGAGGAAGGTTGCGAGTGGAAAGCCACACTCTCTGGCCGCAACAATACCTTGGACTCTTAATCCTGCGTTTATTGGCGGCTCTCACAGTCTGTGCCCTGTAACGGCAAAGTGCAGACCTCACCCTCCTCCAGGTGCGCTCACAACGTTGGACAAACGCTTGAGCGGAGGGAACGCTGGACTCGGCAAGCTGGGATGAGAACAGAGGAGGCTGGTAACCCAGACTACTCTGAAACGGAGATAACCCGGTAGCAGACGAAGGAAGCGAATTGTGAGCGTATTCTGCCCAGGGGAGCTGTTCTGCCCAAGACGCAGGGTTTCTGAAAGAAAGGCTGCGTAGTATGCGACCAATCGTCTGATTGGCCCTCTCTGCTTGACCGTTAGACTGGGGATGAAACCCGGAAGAGAGACTGACGGACGCACCAATCAAACGACAGAACTCCCTCCAAAACTGTGACGTGAATTGCGGGCCTCTGTCTGAAACGGCGTCTAACGGGAGGCCATGAATTCTGAATACATTCTCGATAATGATTTGTGCCGTCTCCTTAGCGGAAGGAAGTTTAGCGAGGGGAATGAAATGTGCCGCCTTAGAGAACCTATCGACAACCGTAAGAATCACAGTCTTCCCCGCAGACAAAGGCAGACCGGTAATGAAGTCTAGGGCGATGTGAGACCATGGTCGAGAAGGAATGGGGAGCGGTCTGAGACGACCGGCAGGAGGAGAGTTACCCGACTTAGTCTGCGCGCAGTCCGAACAAGCAGCCACGAAACGGCGCGTGTCACGCTCCTGAGTCGGCCACCAAAAGCGCTGGCGAATAGACGCAAGAGTGCCTCGAACACCGGGATGACCAGCTAACTTGGCAGAGTGAGCCCACTGAAGAACAGCCAGACGAGTGGAAACAGGAACGAAAAGGAGGTTACTAGGACAAGCGCGCGGCGACGCAGTGTGCGTGAGTGCTTGCTTAACCTGTCTTTCAATTCCCCAGACTGTTAACCCGACAACACGCCCATAAGGAAGAATCCCCTCGGGATCAGTAGAAGCCACAGAAGAACTAAACAGACGGGATAAGGCATCAGGCTTGGTGTTCTTGCTACCCGGACGGTAAGAAATCACAAACTCGAAACGAGCGAAAAACAACGCCCAACGAGCTTGACGGGCATTAAGTCGTTTGGCAGAACGGATGTACTCAAGGTTCTTATGGTCTGTCCAAACGACAAAAGGAACGGTCGCCCCCTCCAACCACTGTCGCCATTCGCCTAGGGCTAAGCGGATGGCGAGCAGTTCACGGTTACCCACATCATAGTTGCGCTCAGATGGCGACAGGCGATGAGAAAAATAAGCGCAAGGATGAACCTTATCGTCAGACTGGAAGCGCTGGGATAGAATGGCTCCCACGCCTACCTCTGAAGCGTCAACCTCGACAATGAATTGTCTAGTGACGTCAGGAGTAACGAGGATAGGAGCGGACGTAAAACGTTCTTTTAGAAGATCAAAAGCTCCTGGGCGGAACCGGACCACTTAAAACACGTCTTGACAGAAGTAAGAGCTGTGAGAGGGGCAGCAACTTGACCGAAATTACGAATGAAACGCCGATAGAAATTAGCGAAACCTAAAAAGCGCTGCAACTCGACACGTGACCTTGGAACGGGCCAATCACTGACAGCTTGGACCTTAGCGGAATCCATCTGAATGCCTTCAGCGGAAATAACGGAACCGAGAAAAGTAACGGAGGAGACATGAAAAGAGCACTTCTCAGACTTTACGTAGAGACAATTCTCTAAAAGGCGCTGTAGAACACGTCGAACGTGCTGAACATGAATCTCGAGTGACGAAGAAAAAATCAGGATATCGTCAAGATAGACAAAAACAAAGATGTTCAGCATGTCTCTCAGAACATCATTAACTAATGCCTGAAAAACAGCTGGCGCATTGGCGAGACCAAACGGCAGAACCCGGTACTCAAAATGCCCTAACGGAGTGTTAAACGCCGTTTTCCACTCGTCCCCCTCTCTGATGCGCACGAGATGGTAAGCGTTACGAAGGTCCAACTTAGTAAAGCACCTGGCTCCCTGCAGAATCTCGAAGGCTGATGACATAAGGGGAAGCGGATAACGATTCTTAACCGTTATGTCATTCAGCCCTCGATAATCCACGCAGGGGCGCAGAGTACCGTCCTTCTTCTTAACAAAAAAGAACCCCGCCCCGGCCGGAGAGGAAGAAGGCACTATGGTACCGGCGTCAAGAGACACAGACAAATAATCCTCGAGAGCCTTACGTTCGGGAGCCGACAGAGAGTATAGTCTACCCCGAGGAGGAGTGGTCCCCGGAAGGAGATCAATACTACAATCATACGACCGGTGAGGAGGAAGGGAGTTGGCTCGGGACCGACTGAAGACCGTGCGCAGATCATGATATTCCTCCGGCACTCCTGTCAAATCGCCAGGTTCCTCCTGAGAAGTAGGGACAGAAGAAACGGGAGGGATGGCAGACATTAAACACTTCACATGACAAGAAACGTTCCAGGATAGGATAGAATTACTAGACCAATTAATAGAAGGATTATGACATACTAGCCAGGGATGACCCAAAACAACAGGTGTAAACGGTGAACGAAAAATCAAAAAAGAAATAGTCTCACTGTGGTTACCAGATACTGTGAGGGTTAAAGGTAGTGTCTCAAATCTGATACTGGGAAGATGACTACCATCTAAGGCGAACATGGGCGTAGGCTTCTCTAACTCTCTGAAAGGAATGTCATGTTTCCGAACCCATGCTTCGTCCATGAAACAACCCTCAGCCCCAGAGTCTATCAAGGCACTACATGTAGCACCCGAACCGGTCCAGCGTAGATGGACCGACAAAGTAGTACAGGATCTTGATGGAGAGACTTGAGTAGTTGCGCTCACCTGTAGCCCTCCGCTTACAGATGAGCTCTGGCTTTTACTGGACATGAATTAACAAAATGTCCAGCAACTCCGCAATAGAGGCACAGGCGGTTGGTGATCCTCCGTTCCCTCTCCTTAGTCGAGATGCGAATCCCTCCCAGCTGCATGGGCTCAGACTCTGAGCCAGAGGAGGGAGATGGTTGCGATGCGGAGCAGGGAAACACCGTTGATGCGAGCTCTCTTCCACGAGCCCGGTGACGAAGATCTACCCGTCGTTCTATGCGGATGGCGAGAGCAATCAAAGAGTCCACATCTGAAGGAACCTCCCGGGAGAGAATCTCATCCTTAACCACTGCGTGGAGTCCCTCCAGAAAACGAGCGAGCAGCGCCGGCTCGTTCCACTCACTAGAGGCAGCAAGAGTGCGAAACTCAATAGAATAATCCGTTATGGACCGTTCACCTTGGCATAAGGAAGCCAGGGCCCTAGAAGCCTCCCTACCAAAAACTGAACGGTCAAAAACCCGAATCATCTCCTCTTTAAAGTTCTGGAACTTGTTAGAGCAATCAGCCCTTGCCTCCCTGATAGCTGTGCCCCATTCTCGAGCCCGGCCAGTAAGGAGTGAAATGACGTAAGCAACCCGAGCTCTCTCTCTAGAGTATGTGTTGGGTTAGAGAGAGAACACAATCTCACACTGCGTGAGAAAGGAGCGGCACACAGTGGGCTGCCCGGAGTAGCAAGGTGGGTTATTAACCCTAGGTTCTGGAGGCTCGGCAGGCCAGGAAGTAACAGGTGGCACGAGACGTAGACTCTGGAACTGTCCAGAGAGGTCGGAAACCTGAGCGGCCAGGTTCTCCACGGCATGGCGAGCAGCAGACAATTCCTGCTCGTGTCTGCCGAGCATGGCTCCTTGGATCTCGACGGCAGTGTAACGAGCGTCTGAAGTCGCTGGGTCCATTCCTTGGTCGGTTCCTTCTGTCATGCAGGTGAAAGAGGACCCAAAAGCGACTTGGCGAAAACAGAGTCTTTAATCCAGTAAAGTAAATACAAACAAAAAACACAACTTTCACTCGAAATGACGAGGACAAACTGGAGACTCGATCTTGAACAGCAGGTGAACAGCAGGTTGCCTCGGGAAGGCACTTGAACCAGACAGACTCAGACACCTGCTCACCACGCAGCATCTGAGGAAAACACGACACGACAGGGCGATACACAAACACAGCACGGTGAATTCTAGACAAGGAACCGACAGGACAGGAACGGAACACAAAGGAAGAAATAGGGACTCTAATCAGGGGAAAGGATCGGGAACAGGTGTGGGAAGACTAAATGATTGATTAGGGGAATAGGAACAGCTGGGAGCAGGAACGGAACGATAGAGAGAAGAGAGAGCGAGAGAGTGAGAGAGGGAGGGGGAGAGAGAGGGATAGAAAGAGGGAAAGAACCTAATAAGACCAGCAGAGGGAAACGAATAGAATGGGAAGCACAGGGACAAGACAAGATAATAAATGACAAAACATGACAGTAATAATATTAGACCTGTTGTAGCTGAGGAGCATTAGTAAGACCATTAGACCTGTTGTAGTTGAGAAGCATTAGTAAGACCATTTGACCTGTTGTAGTTGAGGAGCATTAGTAAGACTACAGTATTAATGTCATGTTTGTCATTTATTGTCATGTCTTGTCCCTGTGCTCCCCATGCTATTCGTTTCCCTCTGCTGGTCTTGTTTGGTTCTATCCCTCTCTCTCCCCTCCCTCTCTCACTCTCTCTCTTCTCTCTGTCGTTCCGTTCCTGCTCCCAGCTGTTCCTATTCCCCTAATCATCATTTAGTCTTCCCACACCTGTTCCCGATCCTTTCCCTGATTAGAGTCCCTATTTATTCCTTTGTGATCCGTTCCTGTTCCGTCGGTTCCTCGTATTGTATTCACCATGCTGTGATTGCGTTTCGCCCTGTCCTGTCGTGTTTTTGCCGTGATTGTGTATCACCCTGTCCTGTCGTGTTTTGTGCCTTCATCAGATGCTGCGTGTGAGCAGGTGTCTCAGTCGACTACGGCCTGCGCCTACCCGAAGCGACCTGCAGTCTGTGGCCGCTTCTCCAGTTGTTTTCCCTCTACAAATCTAGAGGATTTCTGTTATTCCGTTTTGGACTTTAATAAACTCTGTTTCTGTTAAGTCGCGTTTGGGTCCTCTTTCACCTGCATGACAGAAGGAACCGACCAAGGAATGGACCCAGCGACTTCAGACGCTCGTTACACTGCCGTCGAGATCCAAGGAGCCATGCTCGGCAGACACGAGCAGGAATTGTCTGCTGCTCGCCATGCCGTGGAGAACCTGGCCGCTCAGGTTTCCGACCTCTCTGGACAGTTCCAGAGTCTACGTCTCGTGCCACCTGTTACTCCCTGGCCTGCCGAGCCTCCAGAACCCAGGGTTAATAACCCACCTTGCTACTCCGGGCAGCCCACTGAGTGCCGCTCCTTTCTCACGCAGTGTGAGATTGTGTTCTCTCTCCAACCCCACACATACTCTAGAGAGAGAGCTCGGGTTGCTTACGTCATTTCACTCCTTACTGGCCGGGCTCGAGAATGGGGCACAGCTATCTGGGAGGCAAGGGCTGATTGCTCTAACAGATTCCAGAACTTTAAAGAGGAGATGATTCGGGTTTTTGACCGTTCAGTTTTTGGTGGGGAGGCTTCTAGGGCCCTGGCTTCCTTATGCCAAGGTGAACGGTCCATAACGGATTATTCCATTGAGTTTCGACTCTTGCTGCCTCTAGTGAGTGGAACGAGCCGGCGCTGCTCGCTCGTTTTCTGGAGGGACTCCACGCAGTGGTTAAGGATGAGATTCTCTCCCGGGAGGTTCCATCAGATGTGGATTCTTTGATTGCTCTCGCCATCCGCATAGAACGACGGGTAGATCTTCGTCACCGGGCTCGTGGAAGAGAGCTCGCATCAACGGTGTTTCCCTGCTCCGCATCGCAACCATCTCCCTCCTCTGGCTTTGAGACTGAGCCCATGCAGCTGGGAGGGATTCGCATCTCGAATAAGGAGAGGGAACGGAGGATCACCAACCGCCTGTGCCTCTATTGCGGAGTTGCTGGACATTTTGTTAATTCATGTCCAGTAAGAGGCCAGAGTCCATCAGTAAGCGGAGGGCTACTGGTGAGCGCTACTACTCAGGTCCCTTCATCTAGATCTTGTACTACTATGTCGGTCCATCTACGCTGGACCGGTTCGGGTGCTACATGCAGTGCTTTGATTGACTCTGGGGCTGAGGGTTGTTTCATGGACGAAGCATGGGTTCGGAAACATAACATTCCTTTCAGACCGTTAGACAGGCCTACGCCCATGTTTGCCTTAGATGGTAGTCATCTTCCCAGTATCAAATTTGAGACACTACCTTTAACTCTCACAGTATCTGGTAACCACAGTGAGACTATTTCTTTTTTGATTTTCCGTTCACCGTTTACACCTGTTGTTTTGGGTCATCCCTGGCTAGTATGTCATAATCCTTCTATTAATTGGTCTAGTAATTCTATCCTATCCTGGAACGTTTCTTGTCATGTGAAGTGTTTAATGTCTGCCATCCCTCCCGTTTCTTCTGTTCCTACTTCTCAGGAGGAACCTGGCGATTTGACAGGAGTGCCGGAGGAATATCATGATCTGCGCACGGTCTTCAGTCGGTCCCGAGCCAACTCCCTTCCTCCTCACCGGTCGTATGATTGTAGTATTGATCTCCTTCCGGGGACCACTCCTCCTCGAGGTAGACTATACTCTCTGTCGGCTCCCGAACGTAAGGCTCTCGAGGATTATTTGTCTGTGTCTCTTGACGCCGGTACCATAGTGCCTTCTTCTTCTCCGGCCGGGGCGGGGTTCTTTTTGTTAAAAAGAAGGACGGTACTCTGCGCCCTGCGTGATTATCGAGGGCTGAATGACATAACGGTTAAGAATCGTTATCCGCTTCCCCTTATGTCATCAGCCTTCGAGATTCTGCAGGGAGCCAGGTGCTTTACTAAGTTGGACCTTCGTAACGCTTACCATCTCGTGCGCATCAGAGAGGGGGACGAGTGGAAAACGGCGTTTAACACCCGTTAGGGCATTTTGAGTACCGGGTTCTGCCGTTCGGTCTCGCCAATGCGCCAGCTGTTTTTCAGGCATTAGTTAATGATGTTCTGAGAGACATGCTGAACATTTTTGTTTTTGTCTTTCTTGACGATATCCTGATTTTTTCTCCGTCACTCGAGATTCATGTTCAGCACGTTCGACGTGTTCTACAGCGCCTTTTAGAGAATTGTCTCTACGTAAAGGCTGAGAAGTGCTCTTTTCATGTCTCCTCCGTTACTTTTCTCGGTTCCGTTATTTCCGCTGAAGGCATTCAGATGGATTCCGCTAAGGTCCAAGCTGTCAGTGATTGGCCCGCTCCAAGGTCACGTGTCGAGTTGCAGCGCTTTTTAGGTTTCGCTAATTTCTATCGGCGTTTCATTCGTAATTTCGGTCAAGTTGCTGCCCCTCTCACAGCTCTTACTTCTGTTAAGACGTGTTTTAAGTGGTCCGGTTCCGCCCAGGGAGCTTTTGATCTTCTAAAAGAACGTTTTACGTCCGCTCCTATCCTCGTTACTCCTGACGTCACTAGACAATTCATTGTCGAGGTTGACGCTTCAGAGGTAGGCGTGGGAGCCATCCTATCCCAGCGCTTCCAGTCTGACGATAAGGTTCATCCTTGCGCTTATTTTTCTCATCGCCTGTCGCCATCTGAGCGCAACTATGATGTGGGTAACCGTGAACTGCTCGCCATCCGCTTAGCCCTAGGCGAATGGCGACAGTGGTTGGAGGGGCGACCGTTCCTTTTGTCGTTTGGACAGACCATAAGAACCTTGAGTACATCCGTTCTGCCAAACGACTTAATGCCCGTCAAGCTCGTTGGGCGTTGTTTTTCGCTCGTTTCGAGTTTGTGATTTCTTACCGTCCGGGTAGCAAGAACACCAAGCCTGATGCCTTATCCCGTCTGTTTAGTTCTTCTGTGGCTTCTACTGATCCCGAGGGGATTCTTCCTTATGGGCGTGTTGTCGGGTTAACAGTCTGGGGAATTGAAAGACAGGTTAAGCAAGCACTCACGCACACTGCGTCGCCGCGCTTGTCCTAGTAACCTCCTTTTCGTTCCTGTTTCCACTCGTCTGGCTGTTCTTCAGTGGGCTCACTCTGCCAAGTTAGCTGGTCATCCCGGTGTTCGAGGCACTCTTGCGTCTATTCGCCAGCGCTTTTGGTGGCCGACTCAGGAGCGTGACACGCGCCGTTTCGTGGCTGCTTGTTCGGACTGCGCGCAGACTAAGTCGGGTAACTCTCCTCCTGCCGGTCGTCTCAGACCGCTCCCCATTCCTTCTCGACCATGGTCTCACATTGCCTTAGACTTCATTACCGGTCTGCCTTTGTCTGCGGGGAAGACTGTGATTCTGACGGTTGTCGATAGGTTCTCTAAGGCGGCACATTTCATTCCCCTCGCTAAACTTCCTTCCGCTAAGGAGACGGCACAAATCATTATTGAGAATGTATTCAGAATTCATGGCCTCCCGTTAGACGCCGTTTCAGACAGAGGCCCGCAATTCACGTCACAGTTTTGGAGGGAGTTCTGTCGTTTGATTGGTGCGTCCGTCAGTCTCTCTTCCGGGTTTCATCCCCAGTCTAACGGTCAAGCAGAGAGGGCCAATCAGACGATTGGTCGCATACTACGCAGCCTTTCTTTCAGAAACCCTGCGTCTTGGGCAGAACAGCTCCCCTGGGCAGAATACGCTCACAATTCGCTTCCTTCGTCTGCTACCGGGTTATCTCCGTTTCAGAGTAGTCTGGGTTACCAGCCTCCTCTGTTCTCATCCCAGCTTGCCGAGTCCAGCGTTCCCTCCGCCTCAGCGTTTGTCCAACGTTGTGAGCGCACCTGGAGGAGGGTGAGGTCTGCACTTTGCCGTTACAGGGCACAGACGGTGAGAGCCGCCAATAAACGCAGGATTAAGAGTCCAAGGTATTGTTGCGGCCAGAGAGTGTGGCTTTCCACTCGCAACCTTCCTCTTACGACAGCTTCTCGTAAGTTGACTCCGCGGTTCATTGGTCCGTTCCGTGTCTCCCAGGTCGTCAATCCTGTCGCTGTGCGACTGCTTCTTCCGCGACATCTTCGTCGCGTCCATCCTGTCTTCCATGTCTCCTGTGTTAAGCCCTTTCTTCGCACCCCCGTTCGTCTTCCCTCCCCCTCCCGTCCTTGTCGAGAGCGCACCTATTTACAAGGTACATAAGATTATGGACATGCGTTCTCGGGACGGGGTCACCAATACCTAGTGGATTGGGAGGGTTACGGTCCTGAGGAGAGGAGTTGGGTTCCGTCTCGGGACGTGCTGGACCGTTCGCTCATCGATGATTTCCTCCGTTGCCGCCAGGATTCCTCCTCGAGTGCGCCAGGAGGCGCTCGGTGAGTGGGGGGTACTGTCATGTTTGTCATTTATTGTCATGTCTTGTCCCTGTGCTCCCCATGCTATTCGTTTCCCTCTGCTGGTCTTGTTTGGTTCTATCCCTCTCTCCCCCTCCCTCTCTCACTCTCTCGCTCTCTCTTCTCTGTCGTTCCGTTCCTGCTCCCAGCTGTTCCTATTCCCCTAATCATCATTTAGTCTTCCCACACCTGTTCCCGATCCTTTCCCCTGATTAGAGTCCCTATTTATTCCTTTGTGATCCGTTCCTGTTCCGTCGGTTCCTCGTATTGTATTCACCATGCTGTGATTGCGTTTCGCCCTGTCCTGTCGTGTTTTTGCCGTGATTGTGTATCACCCTGTCCTGTCGTGTTTTGTGCCTTCATCAGATGCTGCGTGTGAGCAGGTGTCTCAGTCGACTACGGCCTGCGCCTACCCGAAGCGACCTGCAGTCTGTGGCCGCTTCTCCAGTTGTTTTCCCTCTACAAATCTAGAGGATTTCTGTTATTCCGTTTTGGACTTTAATAAACTCTGTTTCTGTTAAGTCGCGTTTGGGTCCTCTTTCACCTGCATGACAATTAAACCTGTTGTAGCTGAGAAGCATTAGTAATAATATTAGACCTGTTGTAGCTGAGAAGCATTAGTAATAATATTAGACCTGTTGTAGCTGAGAAGCATTAGTAATAATAGTAGACCTGTTGTAGCTGAGGAGCATTAGTAATAATATTAGACCTGTTGTAGCTGAGGAGCATTAGTAATAATATTAGACCTTGTAATGATCTTCATCTGTTGTTTGTAGAAAGTCAGACCGAAATGCAGCGTGTAGGTTACTCATGACTTTTAATGAAGAAAATACGGTACATGAAATAACTGAGAATACAAAACAACAAACGAGTGAAACTACTTACAGCCTATCTGGTGACTAACACAAAGACAGGAACAATCACCCACGAAATACAACGCGCACTCAGGTTGCCTAATTACGGTTCCCAATCCGAGACAACTAGAATCAGCTGACTCCAATTAGGAATCGCCTCAGGCAGCCAAGCCTAACTAGACACACCCCTACTAATACACACTCCCAATTAATACAAACCCTAATACGAAATACAACATATAAACCCATGTCACACCCTGGCCTACCCAAACATATAACAAAAACACAAGATACAATGACCAAGGCGTGACAGAACCCCCCCTAAGGTGCGGACTCCGGGACGCACCTCAAGAGCATAGGGAGGGTCCGGGTGGGCGTCTGTCCATGGTGGCGGTTCTGGCTCGGGACGTGGACCCCACTCCATAAATGTCCTAGTTCCTCCCCTTCGCGTCCTAGGATAATCCACCTTCTCCGCCGACCATGGCCTAATAGTCCTCACCCTGATCCCCACATAACTGAGGGGCAGCTCGGGACCGAGGGGCAGCTCGGGACCGAGGGGCAGCTCGGGACCGAGGGGCAGCTCGGGACCGAGGGGCAGCTCGGGACCGAGGGGCAGCTCGGGACCGAGGGGCAGCTCGGGACCGAGGGGCAGCTCGGGACAGAGGGGCAGCTCGGGACAGAGGGGCAGCTCGGGACAGAGGGGCAGCTCGGGACAGAGGGGCAGCTCGGGACAGAGGGGCAGCTCGGGACAGAGGGGCAGCTCGGGACAGAGGGGCAGCTCGGGACAGAGGGGCAGCCCGGGACCGAAGCAGCCCGGGACCGAAGCAGCCCGGTACTGAGGGGAAGCAGCCCGGTACTGAGGGGAAGCCCGGTACTGAGAGGAAGCTCGGTACTGAGAGGAAGCTCGGTACTGAGAGGGAGCCCGGTACAGAGAGGGAGCCCAGTACAGAGAGGGAGCCTAGTACTGAGAGGAAGCTCAGTACTGAGAGGAAGCTCAGGCAGGTAGTAGGCTACGTTAAATCCTGGCTGGCTGGTGGACCTGGATGATTAAGGTTGTCTGGCCCATCTAGAAGATCTTGGTAGACTGGCACTTCTGGCGGATCCTGGCAGACTGGTGACGCTGGGCCGACTGGTGGCGCTGGGCAGACAGGAGACTCCGGCAGCGCAGGAGAGGAGAAAGGCTCTGGCTGCGCTGAACAGGCGAGGCGCACTGGACGCGCTGGGCCGACTGGGAGCACTGGTGGCGCTGGACAGACAGGAGACTCCGGCAGCGCAGGAGAGGAGAAAGGCTCTGGCTGCGCTAAACAGGCGGGAGACTCCGATAGCGCAGGAGAAGAGAACAGCTCTGGTTGCGCTAAACAAGCGGGAGACTCCGGCAGCGCAGGAGGGGAGAAAAGCACTGGCTGCGCTGAACAGGCGAGGCGCACTGGAGGCCTGGTGCGTGACCGAGCCTGCCCAAGCTTACCTGGCTCGATGCCCACTCTAGCCCGGCCAATAGGAAGGGCTGGTATAAGTCGCAGCTGGCTCTGCACCCGCACTGGAAACACCGTGCGCTCCATAGCATAACACGGTGCCTGCCCGGTCTCTCTAGCCCAACGGTGAGCACAGGGAGTATGCACAGTTTTCCTACCTGGCATAGCTATTCTCCCTTTTAGCCCCCCCCAATAAATTTTTTGGGGTGACTTTCCGGTTTCCAACCGCGTCGCAGTGCTGCCTCCTCATACTCACGCCTCTCCGCTTTAACTACTTCTATTTCCTCCTTGGGACGGCGATATTCTCCCGGCTGCGCCCAGGGTCCATTTCCGTCTAATATCATCTCCCAAGACCAGAAGTCCTCATATTGCTGCTCCTCATAATTAACAGGGAGAGTAGGCTCAGGTCTGACTCCTGACTCTGCCACTCTCTCTCTGCGCTTTCCCCGTTACCTACGGTTTTCGCTCTGTATAGCCGTGCTTTCCTTTTCGATTCCATCTGTGTTCGCATTGCTGTAGGGAATCCCAGGCGGGCTCCTGAACTCGCTCTGGGTCGGCCGCCCACCTGTTGATTTCTTCCCACATCGTATAATCCCTGCTTCTGCCGTCCATAGCGTCCTCCTTTAGATCCTGCCAGTTCACACGCTGCTCGCTCTGTGAATCGTGGTGGGTGATTCTGTAATGATCTTCATCTGTTGTTTGTAGAAAGTCAGACCGAAATGCAGCGTGTAGGTTACTCATGACTTTTAATGAAGAAAATACGGTACATGAAATAACTGAGAATACAAAACAACAAACGAGTGAAACTACTTACAGCCTATCTGGTGACTAACACAAAGACAGGAACAATCACCCACGAAATACAATGCACACTCAGGCTGCCTAAATACGGTTCCCAATCCGAGACAACTAGAATCAGTTGACTCCAATTAGGAATCGCCTCAGGCAGCCAAGCCTAACTAGACACACCCCTACTAATACACACTCCCAATTAATACAAACCCTAATACGAAATACAACATATAAACCCATGTCACACCCTGGCCTACCCAAACATATAACAAAAACACAAGATACAATGACCAAGGCGTGACAGACCTGTTGTAGCTGCGGAGCATTAGTAATAATATTAGACATGTTGTAGCTGAGAAGCATTCGTAATAATATTAGACCTGTTGTAGTTGAGAAGCATTAGTAAGACCATTAGACCTGTTGTAGTTGAGGAGCATTAGTAAGACTACAGTATTAGACCTGTTGTTGCTGAGAAGCATTAGTAAGACTACAGTATTAGACTTGTTGTAGTTGAGAAGCATTAGTAATAATATTAGACCTGTTGTAGCTGAGAAGCATTAGTAATAATATTAGACCTGTTGTAGCTGAGGAGCATTAGTAATAATATCAGACCTGTTGTAGCTGAGAAGCATTCGTAATAATATTAGACCTGTTGTAGCTGAGGAGCATTAGTAATAATATTACACCTGTTGTAGCTGAGGAGCATTAGTAATAATATTAGACCTGTTGTAGCTGAGGAGCATTAGTAAGACCATTAGACCCGTTGTAGTTGAGAAGCATTAGTAAGACCATTAGACCTGTTGTAGTTGAGGAGCATTAGTAAGACTACAGTATTAGACCTGTTGTTGCTGAGAAGCATTAGTAAGACTACAGTATTAGACCTGTTGTAGTTGAGAAGCATTAGTAAGACTACAGTATTAAACCTGTTGTAGCGGAGGAGCATTAGTAAGACTACAGTATTAGACCTGCTGTAATTGAGAATCATTAGTAAGACTACAGTATTAAACCCTTTGTAGCTGAGGAGCATTAGTAAGACTACAGTATTAGACCTGTTGTAGCTGAGGAGCATTAGTAAGACCATTAGACCTGTTGTAGTTGAGAAGTATTAGTAAGACCATTAGACCTGTTGTAGCTGAGAAGCATTAGTAATAATATTAGACCTGTTGTAGCTGAGGAGCATTAGTAATAATAGACCTGTTGTAGCTGAGGAGCATTAGTAATAATATTAGACCTGTTGTAGTTGAGGAGCATTAGTAATAATATTAGACCTGTTGTAGTTGAGAAGCATTAGTAAGACCATTAGACCTGTTGTAGCTGAGGAGCATTAGTAATAATATTAGACCTGTTGTAGTTGAGAAGCATTAGTAAGACCATTAGACCTGTTGTAGCTGAGGAGCATTAGTAATAATATTAGACCTGTTGTAGCTGAGGAGCATTAGTAATAATATTAGACCTGTTGTAGCTGAGAAGCATTAGTAATAATATTAGACCTGTTGTAGCTGAGGAGCATTAGTAATAATATTAGACCTGTTGTAGCTGAGGAGCATTAGTAATAATATTAGACCTGTTGTAGTTGAGAAGCATTAGTAATAATATTAGACCTGTTGTAGTTGAGAAGCATTAGTAATAATATTAGACCTGTTGTAGCTGAGGAGCATTAGTAATACTATTAGACCTGTTGTAGTTGAGAAGCATTAGTAATAATATTAGACCTGTTGTAGCTGAGGAGCATTAGTAATAATATTTGACCTGTTGTAGCTGAGGAGCATTAGTAATAATATTAGACATGTTGTAGTTGAGAAGCATTAGTAATAATAGTAGACCTGTTGTAGTTGAGAAGCATTAGTAATAATATTAGACCTGTTGTAGTTGAGAAGCATTAGTAATAATATTAGACCTGTTGTAGTTGAGAAGCATTAGTAATAATATTAGACCTGTTGTAGTTGAGAAGCATTAGTAATAATATTAGACCTGTTGTAGTTGAGAAGCATTATTAATAATATTAGACCTGTTGTAGTTGAGAAGCATTAGTAATAATATTAGACCTGTTGTAGTTGAGAAGCATTAGTAATAATATTAGACCTGTTGTAGTTGAGAAGCATTAGTAATAATATTAGACCTGTTGTAGTTGAGAAGCATTAGTAATAATATTAGACCTGTTGTAGTTGAGAAGCATTAGTAATAATATTAGACCTGTTGTAGTTGAGAAGCATTAGTAATAATAGTAGACCTGTTGTAGTTGAGAAGCATTAGTAATAATATTAGACCTGTTGTAGTTGAGAAGCATTAGTAATAATATTAGACCTGTTGTAGTTGAGAAGCATTAGTAAGACCATTTGTTACGAATCCCTTTTGGCCCGACAGTCTAGGGGGGATGGTAATGAGACCTTTAACATAACGCATGCAAATTATTATTGTGACAAAGTAAAAGTGTGCACGAAATAACTACGACAACAGAAATCTACCGTCAAACTCTAGGTTTATTTATAAACACACGGTAATGGGGGGAGCAGGAAAAGGGGCTGAGCTGGACCCAAGGAAAGAAACAATAAATATACAATAACACACCCCTAAGCTAGACTAGCCTACTTTAACAACAACTAACTAACTAACCAAAAATACAGTGGGTGGTCCGCCCAGTTCTAACTAGTGTATTTAACAAAATTCACCTACGGGTAGTGTATGCCCATGGGCGACTTGTCTTGGTTTCCCCTTTTCCCACCAGCAAACAAACAAACACCATAACCAAAAACAATACTCACAGGTGATGACAAAGTGCTATGGAGGTGCTTTAAACAAAAGAGAGGTTTAGGACACAAAGCGAGAGTGAAACACAGAGACCTACAGACATGGCATTTACAGAGAGATTGAGCTGAGCTTTAGAACAAACAAATGATGGGGTTTTTAAACCATGGGGAAGGAACTGTGATAGGTCAGGAAATATGAGGAGGTGTGTCTTCTGATTGATGATTGATTGTTGACTGATTGGGGAGTGATGATTTTCACCTGTGAGGGGAGAAGGAGAGAAAAGAAACACACAGGATACACACACACACACACAGGATAACTGTATCCGTAACACCATTAGACCTGTTGTAGTTGAGGAGCATTAGTAAGACTACAGTATTAGACCTGTTGTTGCTGAGAAGCTTTAATAAGACTACAGTATTAAACCTGTTGTAGCTGAGAAGCATTAGTAATACTATTAGACCTGTTGTAGCTGAGGAGCATTAGTAATAATATTAGACCTGTTGTAGCTGAGGAGCATTAGTAAGACCATTCGACCTGTTGTAGTTGAGAAGCATTAGTAAGACCATTAGACCTGTTGTAGCTGAGGAGAATTAGTAAGACTACAGTATTAAACCTGTTGTAACTGAGGAGCATTAGTAATAATATTAGACCTGTAGTAGTTGAGAAGCATTAGTAAGACCATTAGACCTGGTGTAGTTTGAGCATTAGTGAGCAGTATTAGATTAGTAAGACCATTAGACCTGTTGTAGTTGAGGAGCATTAGTAAGACTACAGTATTAGACCTGTTGTTGTTGAGCAGCATTAGTAAGACTACAGTATTAGACCTGTTGTAGTTGAGAAGCATTAGTAAGACTACAGTATTAAACCTGTTGTAGTTGAGAAGCATTAGTAAGACTACAGTATTAGACCTGTTGTAGTTGAGAAGCATTAGTAAGACTACAGTATTAAACCTGTTGTAGTTGAGAAGCATTAGTAAGACTACAGTATTAAACCTGTTGTAGTTGAGGAGCATTAGTAAGACTACAGTATTAGACCTGTTGTAGCTGAGGAGCATTAGTAAGACTACAGTATTAGACCTGTTGTAGTTGAGAAGCATTAGTAAGACCATTAGACCTGTTGTAGTTGAGGAGCATTAGTAAGACTACAGTATTAGACCTGTTGTTGTTGAGCAGCATTAGTAAGACTACAGTATTAGACCTGTTGTAGTTGAGAAGCATTAGTAAGACTACAGTATTAAACCTGTTGTAGTTGAGAAGCATTAGTAAGACTACAGTATTAGACCTGTTGTAGTTGAGAAGCATTAGTAAGACTACAGTATTAAACCTGTTGTAGTTGAGAAGCATTAGTAAGACTACAGTATTAAACCTGTTGTAGTTGAGGAGCATTAGTAAGACTACAGTATTAGACCTGTTGTAGCTGAGGAGCATTAGTAAGACTACAGTATTAGACCTGTTGTAGCTGAGGAGCATTAGTAAGACGACAGTATTAGACCTGTTGTAGCTGAGGAGCATTAGTAAGACTACAGTATTAGACCTGTTGTAGCTGAGGAGCATTAGTAAGACTACAGTATTAGACCTGTTGTAGCTGAGGAGCATTAGTAAGACTACAGTATTAGACCTGTTGTAATTGAGAAGCATTAGTAAGACTACAGTATTAGACCTGTTGTAGTTTAGAAGCATTAGTAAGACTACAGTATTAAACCTGTTGTAGCGGAGGAGCATTAGTAAGACTACAGTATTAGACCTGCTGTAATTGAGAATCATTAGTAAGACTACAGTATTAGACCTGTTGTAGCTGAGGAGCATTAGTAAGACGACAGTATTAGACCTGTTGTAGCTGAGGAGCATTAGTAAGACTACAGTATTAGACCTGTTGTAGCTGAGGAGCATTAGTAAGACTACAGTATTAGACCTGTTGTAATTGAGAAGCATTAGTAAGACTACAGTATTAGACCTGTTGTAGTTTAGAAGCATTAGTAAGACTACAGTATTAAACCTGTTGTAGCGGAGGAGCATTAGTAAGACTACAGTATTAGACCTGCTGTAATTGAGAATCATTAGTAAGACTACAGTATTAGACCTGTTGTAGCTGAGGAGCATTAGTAAGACGACAGTATTAGACCTGTTGTAGCTGAGGAGCATTAGTAAGACTACAGTATTAGACCTGTTGTAGCTGAGGAGCATTAGTAAGACTACAGTATTAGACCTGTTGTAGCTGAGGAGCATTAGTAAGACTACAGTATTAGACCTGTTGTAATTGAGAAGCATTAGTAAGACTACAGTATTAGACCTGTTGTAGTTTAGAAGCATTAGTAAGACTACAGTATTAAACCTGTTGTAGCGGAGGAGCATTAGTAAGACTACAGTATTAGACCTGCTGTAATTGAGAATCATTAGTAAGACTACAGTATTAGACCTGTTGTAGCTGAGGAGCATTAGTAAGACCATTAGACCTGTTGTAGTTGAGAAGCATTAGTAAGACCATTAGACCTGTTGTAGTTTAGAAGCATTAGTGAGACTACAGTATTTGACCTGTTGTAGTTGAGAAGTATTAGTAAGACCATTAGACCTGTTGTTGTTGAGCAGCATTAGTAAGACTACAGTATTAGACCTGTTGTAGTTGAGAAGCATTAGTAAGACTACAGTATTAAACCTGTTGTAGTTGAGAAGCATTAGTAAGACTACAGTATTAGACCTGTTGTAGTTGAGAAGCATTAGTAAGACCATTAGACCTGTTGTAGTTGAGAAGCATTAGTAAGACCATTAGACCTGTTGTAGTTTAGAAGCATTAGTGAGACTACAGTATTAGACATGTTGTTGTTGAGCAGCATTAGTAAGACAACAGTATTAGACCTGTTGTAGTTGAGAAGCATTAGTAAGACTACAGTATTAGACCTGTTGTAGTTGAGAAGCATTAGTAAGACTACAGTATTAAACCTGTTGTAGTTGAGAAGCATTAGTAAGACTACAGTATTAGACCTGTTGTAGTTGAGAAGCATTAGTAAGACTACAGTATTAAACCTGTTGTAGTTGAGAAGCATTAGTAAGACTACAGTATTAGACCTGTTGTAGCTGAGGAGCATTAGTAAGACTACAGTATTAGACCTGTTGTAGCTGAGGAGCATTAGTAAGACGACAGTATTAGACCTGTTGTAGCTGAGGAGCATTAGTAAGACTACAGTATTAGACCTGTTGTAGCTGAGGAGCATTAGTAAGACTACAGTATTAGACCTGTTGTAGCTGAGGAGCATTAGTAAGACGACAGTATTAGACCTGTTGTAGCTGAGGAGCATTAGTAAGACTACAGTATTAGACCTGTTGTAGCTGAGGAGCATTAGTAAGACTACAGTATTAGACCTGTTGTAGCTGAGGAGCATTAGTAAGACTACAGTATTAGACCTGCTGTAATTGAGAATCATTAGTAAGACTACAGTATTAGACCTGTTGTAGCTGAGGAGCATTAGTAAGACCATTAGACCTGTTGTAGTTGAGAAGCATTAGCAAGACCATTAGACCTGTTGTAGTTTAGAAGCATTAGTGAGACTACAGTATTTGACCTGTTGTAGTTGAGAAGTATTAGTAAGACCATTAGACCTGTTGTAGTTGAGGAGCATTAGTAAGACTACAGTATTAGACCTGTTGTTGTTGAGCAGCATTAGTAAGACTACAGTATTAGACCTGTTGTAGTTGAGAAGCATTAGTAAGACTACAGTATTAAACCTGTTGTAGTTGAGAAGCATTAGTAAGACTACAGTATTAGACCTGTTGTAGTTGAGAAGCATTAGTAAGACCATTAGACCTGTTGTAGTTGAGAAGCATTAGTAAGACCATTAGACCTGTTGTAGTTTAGAAGCATTAGTGAGACTACAGTATTAGACCTGTTGTAGTTGAGAAGTATTAGTAAGACCATTAGACCTGTTGTAGTTGAGGAGCATTAGTAAGACTACAGTATTAGACATATTGTTGTTGAGCAGCATTAGTAAGACAACAGTATTAGACCTGTTGTAGTTGAGAAGCATTAGTAAGACTACAGTATTAGACCTGTTGTAGTTGAGAAGCATTAGTAAGACTACCGTATTAAACCTGTTGTAGTTGAGAAGCATTAGTAAGACTACAGTATTAAACCTGTTGTAGTTGAGAAGCATTAGTAAGACTACAGTATTAAACCTGTTGTAGTTGAGGAGCATTAGTAAGACTACAGTATTAAACCTGTTGTAGTTGAGAAGCATTAGTAAGACGACAGTATTAGACCTGTTGTAGCTGAGGAGCATTAGTAAGACCATTAGACCTGTTGTAGCTGAGGAGCATTAGTAAGACTACAGTATTAGACCTGTTGTAGCTGAGGAGCATTAGTAAGACTACAGTATTAGACCTGTTGTATCTGAGGAGCATTAGTAAGACTACAGTATTAGACCTGTTGTAGCTGAGGAGCATTAGTAAGACTACAGTATTAGACCTGTTGTAGCTGAGGAGCATTAGTATGTTCAACGTGTGTATACTAGACTACAGAACGAACACAGGTCACAATTCATCCAGTGGGCGGATATCTCTCCAATTGTGCAGGGAATGAAGAAAAGAGGTACCCCCTTTTTTTCACACCCACCCACAACGCATATGCCTTCTCCTCCAACACGTACCCCCTCAACGCCCCCCCCCCCGTTTATACACATGCGCTAAACGCATGGGAGATCAACGATTTATACATTCATTCATGTTTTGTCGGGAGCACACAATCATAGGCCTTTCCTAAGCTCCGCTAGGTCACAAAGACTGTCGTTCCCTGCCTTAAAATTGCCACCTGTGGTAGAAATAATGAGTTTTCTCAAGTGTGACACCTACAGTGTGGTATTCCAAGCTCCCTGGAGAGGCACAACATACTGAAGAAAGAAGCAGGGGAAAATTGAGCGAGAGAGCGCTCCCCTCGTCAACACCATTGCCTTCTGTCAAATGAAAAGAGCTGTGAGGAGAAATGCTTTATTACCTGCTAGCACCTTGATCAGTGGAGTGTTGAGGATGGGTTATGTGTGTGTGTGTGTGTGTGTGTGTGTGTGTGTGTGTGTGTGTGTGTGTGTGTGTGTGTGTGTGTGTGTGTGTGTGTGTGTGTGTGTGTGTGTGTGTGTGTGTGTGCGTGCGTGCGTGCGTGCGTGCGTGCGCGCGTGAACTGAAGAGATCGCTATCTATCCGTCTCCCCGAATATGATTAATAACACTGCTTGTATATGCAGTTAAAAGCTATAAGGCATTGGGGCATGTGCCACCGCGACTGCAAATGCAACGTTGAATATGTAATGCCTGTAGAATAATGAGGTGGAAACGGGCGACAATGCCGACTGAGTCATTGCTGTGAAATTACGTACTCCGCAACCGTCGTGAGTGGGTAAAACTGGCAGGTTTTTTTCTCCACCCGACTCTTAGTCTTCAAGCGACTGTAATAAGATTCCCAAGAGATTAGGTGAGAAAGTGAAACCAGGTGAAATGCTCTTTCCTCTCCTCTTCTCTCTCCCCCTCTTGGGACTTATTGAAAAGCATTAGGCCATCAAAATCAGGTTGTTCCAGCGTTGAAAAGTGTTTTAAGGGTTTTCAAAATAATCCCCCATGTGAGCAGTCGCCGACGGTAACAAGCCTCTTGAAGTGTGTCAACATTTGTAGGTGAACCATTTATAACAAAACAACTAGTTATCAAATCAAATTGAATCAAATATAATTGGTCACATACACATATTTAGCAATGTTATTGCAGTTGTAGCGTAATGCTTGTGTTCCTAGCTCCAACGGTGCAGTAGTATCTAACAATTCACAACAATACACACACATCTGAAAGTAAAAGAATGGAGTTAAGAAAATATATAAATATTAGATTGAGCAATGTCAGAGTGGCATTGACTAAAATACAATAGAGTAGAATACAGTATATACATATGATATGAGTAAAGCAGTATACAAGAACATTATTTAAACATTATTAAAGTGACTAGTGTTCCATTATTAAAGTGGCCAGCGATTCTATGTATATAGGGCAGCAGCCTCTAATGTGCAGGGTTGCATAACAAGGCGGAAGCCAGCTAGTGATGGCTATTTAACAGTCTGAATGGCCTTGAGATAGAAGCTGTTTTTCAGTCTCTCAGTCCCAGATTTGATGCACCTGTACTGACCTCACCTTCTGGATGATTGCGGGGTGAACAGGCAGTGACTCGGGTGGTTGAAGTCCTTGATGATCGTTTTGGCCTTCCTGTGACATCGGGTGGTGTAGGTGTCCTGGAGGGCAGGTACTTTGCCCCCGGTGATGAGTTGGGCAGACCGCACCACCCTCAGGTCGTCAGAGGGTAAAATATAAATTATGATTAGTAGATGTTGTTCAATTCTGCTCATTTTCCAGAGTTGTTTCTCTGTGTTATTTGTCAACTTAACTGTAATTAAAATCAGTATTTGCTTCAATATAAGACTGAAACCTTGAAAACAGAGAACTGTAGGTTGATGATTACGGAGTGAGACACAAACAAACAAGTTGAATGCCAAGGCTCATGAGGGCGAGAAGGACTTATCCATTCCATCTACAGTATTTCATCTATTCCAGCCCAGTGAGGTAAAAGGTTTCATTAAGGATACCCTCAACAAAGGGCAAATTAACTCAATTACACATTCAAGGAAGTTGATCGACAATCGTGGAAGTTGAAGTTAATCCTCAATATAGTCCTTCATGAGCTTTAGGGTTGGCTGGGTTTTTCAATCAGACTTCGCTAAACGAATTCACCATGGCATTTGTTATTATTGGAAAACTCACCTTGAGTGTAGCCAGGAATGAATAGTTCTGAACATTCTGAAGCATCTGTTGGCATCAAGACGACAAATGTCGCAGTAAATTATTGTAGGTACATTGGCTCTTTGAAACTCGCAGCTCAGACCTCCTTACAAAATACTGTAGAACTCTTCTTTTGAGGATTAAAGAGAGTTACTCTACATTATACGAAGTAATGAGGAGGTTAGGTAACCAACCACCACTAATTTCACATGGGTCGCAAAAAAAACCGAATCTCCTGCCTGGGATTCCGACTGTGCCTCATTTAACGAGTCACACCTCCGTCAGCCCTAAATCTACTGAAGATACCGTGGACTCAATTAAGACAAGCGTGACTCCCTCCAAATCCTCGACAAGGCTGGGGGGCTTAAAGCAGCAGAGGCGGGTTACAATGTGTCATATTCAGAGGTTATAGCAGCAGAGGCGGGTTACAATGTGTCATATTCAGAGGTTGTCCCTGAGGGCCAAGCTGAGCCCTGCAAGCTGACATAAGTACACTCCTGGATCATAGAGTGCTCCAGTAGAATCGGAGAAATCATGTTGTGCCTTGTGTACAGTATCGAGTATAATCTCCCGTGGGCAGATTCTGTATGCAGACTGAAGAATCTGCCGGGACTGAATGGGATGTGTGAGATAACAAGCAGAAATAGTTCCGGTCTTTGGGTTTTTGTCACTGGTTATTTTGACGTATCTTCTCCTTGAGTGCTTCACGTGTGTGCCCACACAGATCGGAAAGGGGAGGGGCTTTGGCTGAAAGTTTCCTTGTACAAGGGATGAGACTTAGTTTTTGCCAGAACTCTCAATTTCTAACATGTAGGTGACCAAATTACACAATATTTTACTTGTAAGTTAACCGAAATTATATCAAGTATAATATACTCTTGGAACTTACAAGTGTTTCAATGCAACAATATTGACTCAAACACCTTGTTACAGTGAAAGGCCAAACAACTAGTTACTCAGCAGTGGTTCTCAATCCTGGTACTGGGGACCAAAAAGGGTGCACATTTATGTTTTTGCCCTAGCACTACACACCTGACTCAAATCATCAACGCATTTTGAAAAAAACAAACATTGCCCGATACAACTGAGGACTTTTCTAACAGAGTACAGGTCTCTATTACATCTTTCATTCATAACTTGAAATTTTTGGTACCCTGCACCTGCAGTATAAACCGGAACACACCTATTCTCAGAGCTACTGAGGCTCCAGCAACGGTTTCTTGGGTGACTAAAGGGCCTCATAAAGAGAGTGTAAAAAGGTTATATTGGCGTGTTCTTTAAATAACATGGGCCAGAGCATTATGAGCATTACGGCTATTCACAGTAATGTCCTGATCACAGAGAGTCCACCAGCCACATTTCCTGCACAGCCTTTTGAATCCAATTTACAAAAAAGGGCCTATTCAGTTTTATTTCCTTCTAAATCTTAACAACTCTGCTCTCTCCACGTTCTGGTAAGCATGTCTTAGGCCACATTTAAAGCTCGAATCCTTAAATGAAATGACTTCTTAGTGTACATTTAAAGCTAAAAATCCTTAATTGAAACAATAACAAAGCCGTCAACCCGCCCCTGTGTCTGTAAAAAGCTTAGGGATGTGCCTGGAGAAATGTAACCACTCTCAAAGTGTATAGATAGAGCTATGGATGCAAGGACTGATACCCATGTTGTTACAGTTTTAACCATGTTTTGAGGCTATGCAGCCCTCAAACTCAATTCTGGACTTTTTCATTGTCCCTCTCTAATCAGGGACTGATTTGGACGTGGAACACCAGATGGGTGCAATTAATTATTAGGTAGAACAGAATTCCAGCAGAAATCCAGCAGGTTCTGGATAAGAGAGAATAGGGTAAGAGAGAATCCTTTCTATGTAGTGTTTGTTTACATGTACATTGTTGACACACATTGGTGTAAAACAAGCTTATATTCTGGGTTCTGATGGGGTATGACAGTTGAACTAAGCTCATGAGGCATTTAGATGTCCCTCCCCTCGCCCATACCCGGGCGTGAACCAGGGACACTCTGCACACATTGACAACAGTCACCCTTGAAGCATCATTACCCATCGCTCCACAAAAGCCGTGGCCCTTGCAGAGCAAGGGGAACTACTACTTCAAGGTCTCAGAGCAAGTGACGTAACCGATTGAAACGCTATTTAGCGCGCACCGCTAACTAAGCTAGCCGTTTCACATCCGTTACACTCACCCCCCTTTTGACCTTCCTCCTTTTTTCCGCAGCAACCAGTAATCCGGGTCAACAGCATCAATGTAACAGAATAAGTTTACGTCCGTCCCCCTCGCCCATACCCGGGCGCGAACCAGGGACCCTCTGCACACATCGACAACAGTCACCCACGAAGCAACGTTACCCATCGCTCCACAAAAGCCGCGGCCCTTGCAGAGCAAGGGGAACTACTACCTCAAGGTCTCAGAGCAAGTGACGTAACCGATTGAAACGCTATTTAGCGCGCACCGCTAACTAAGCTAGCCGTTTCACACCCGTTACATATACAGTATCATTCATTTATAAGTCCAAAAAATGTATGTAGCAACTAAGTTTTCTTGCTTTAAAGGAGAGCAAATTGGCGAACCCTCAGCAGTGACAGAAAGCTGCTCCTTCCTGTATGACACTGTATGTATCAGTCTCTGCTGTGTTTTCCATAAACAATCACTGTTTTAGAAATGGCGTGAGACAATATTTTATTTTATCGTTTTGACGGTTAGTTAGAGTGAAGTAAAAAATGGGCTGAGTGCTTGTGGGAATATTTCATCAACACACAGCATAGGCTACAACGTTGAATCACAGCCAGGAATTCAACTCACATAACCCCCCCCTCTCTTTCTTTTCCCGCTGGGCGGGAGTGAGGCATGCTGGGAGGAATCTATTTGCATGGTGTTTCTGTACGCCTCATTATGTTTCAAAGGCGATCAACGCCAACACACTGGAAAGAACACAAGCTCTGCTGAGGCGTAGTTAGAGCCCAGGGTGTCACATTGTCCTGTATTCACAAAGAGTCTCCCTGTCTTATTCATTAGGATCCAAACCACAAAACGGATCCTAAATTAGCACTCCTACTCTAGGACACTGGGAACACGGGCCATTGTACCAGGGCAATGGATTCTGAGAATATTTGATGGTCGGTAATTATTCATGTTGTGTCTCTAATTCATGATTTATTTCTGTTTATCTTAATTTTCTATAAAGGTGGTCCTGGTGAGATGTAATATCTCTTTTATGGGAGAGACCAGTTTACTGTGCAGAATGGAAGTGTCATATGAAATAGGGATCAAGGGGGGTGAACTCTGACAGCTGATAAGGACACGTGGATTTTAAAGAGGCACTTCCTGGGTTTGTTTGCTTGTCTGTGTGTTTGTTTGTGTGCTTCCTCCAACACTGTTGACCAGAGGCTACATAAACCTGGCCCCAGTATCAGACCATCTGTTAGCATTCACCATGCAAAACTACTGAGCGTTCCCCCCAATACTGACCATCTGAAATAGCTGTAATGTAGACACGTGTGCATGAAAGTTACCCAAGCTAATGTTGTGAGAGAGAGGGCGAGAGAGAGAAAGAGTGAGGGAATCTAACCACATGCCAGCCAGTGCCAGCACTCAGTCGACTCGCTAATCTGTATGGAAACGTGTAGCAGTCAGTGATTTGTCAGCTTCAGAATGGGACAAGCAGAAGGCTGCAGCACAGAGCTGCTGTGTTGTGTGGATGCCTGCCTGGGTGTCTGTCTTATTGTCTGTCTGGCTCTGTGTATTGTTCTCCGGGAGCAGACTTCCTGACCGCGGTCTTCTCCTCTCAGCAGACTCCATGCCAGACCCCCTGAGCCACGCAGACTTGAGCTGGTGAGTTGGCACATCCCGAGTGAGGCCCTGCCAGGCATTTGTATACACACACACACTCGCGGGCAAGCACAGATGCACATGTGCACACGCGCGCCTGAACATGCAAAAACGAAATGCACATATGCATAACACTCTTCCAACCTCTTTGTCAGTGTGTGTGTGTACATCAGTATCTGTGTCTGTCAGTGTGTGTGTGTACATCAGTATCTGTGTCTGTCAGTGTGTGTGTGTACATCAGTATCTGTGTCTGTCAGTGTGTGTGTGTACATCAGTATCTGTGTCTGTCAGTGTGTGTGTGTACATCAGTATCTGTGTCTGTCAGTGTGTGTGTGTACATCAGTATCAGTATCTGTCAGTGTGTGTGTGTACATCAGTATCTGTGTCTGTCAGTGTGTGTGTGTACATCAGTATCTGTGTCTGTCAGTGTGTGTGTGTACATCAGTATCTGTGTCTGTCAGTGTGTGTGTGTACATCAGTATCTGTGTCTGTCAGTGTGTGTGTGTACATCAGTATCAGTATCTGTGTACATCAGTATCAGTATCTATCAGTATCAGTATCTGTGTACATCAGTATCAGTATCTGTGTGTGTACATCAGTATCAGTATCTGTGTGTGTACATCAGTATCAGTATCTGTGTACATCAGTATCGGTGTCTGTCAGTGTGTACATCAGTATCAGTACCTGTGTGTGTATATCAGTATCTGTGTGTGTACATCAGTATATGTGTGGGTCTTCAGTCTCCAGTATGCTGACGGTGAGTCTCGTCGCCCTCCCATGTGTGTGGCTGATGGGAACTCTGATTCCCCAGTCGGCTGCACCAGCACTGTGCCTCCTGAGTTGACGAGTGACACTGATGAATCAGATTATCTCTCTCCTTCCTTCCCTCCATCCCTCCTTCACTCTCTCCATCTCTCGCAGGAAGCCTGACCTTTCCAAATAAAACTCATCTCCCTTGTTGATTCCTTGCCTACAAATCCCTTACAGCAACACTTCATGCTCCCTCCCCTCACAAATCCCTTACAGCAACGATTCATGCTCCCTCCCCTCACAAAGCCCTTACAGCAACACTTCATGCTCCCTCCCCTCACAAAGCACTTACAGCAACACTTCATGCTCCCTCCCCTCACAAAGCCCTTACAGCAACACTTCATGCTCCCTCCCCTCACAAAGCCCTTACAGCAACACTTCATGCTCCCTCCCCTCACAAAGCCCTTACAGCAACACTTCATGCTCCCTCCCCTCACAAATCCCTTACAGCAACACTTCACGCTCCCTCCCCTCACAAATCCCTTACAGCAACACTTCACGCTCCCTCCCCTCACAAATCCCTTACAGCAACACTTCACGCTCCCTCCCCTCACAAATCCCTTACAGCAACACTTCACGCTCCCTCCCCTCACAAATCCCTTACAGCAACACTTCACGCTCCCTCCCCTCACAAATCCCCTACAGCAACACTTCATGCTCCCTCCCCTCACAAAGCCCTTACAGCAACACTTCACGCTCCCTCCCCTCACAAAGCCCTCACAGCAACACGTCATGCTCCCTCCCCTCACAAAGCCCTCACAGCAACACTTCATGCTCCCTCTCCTCACAAAGCCCTTACAGCAACACTTCACGCTCCCTTTCATAAAGCCCTTACAGCAACACTTCACGCTCCCTTTCATAAAGCCCTTACAGCAACACTTCATGCTCCCTCCCCTCACAAATCCCTTACAGCAACACCTCACGCTCCCTCCCCTCACAAAGCCCTTACAGCAACACTTCATGCTCCCTCCCCTCACAAAGCCCTTACAGCAACACTTCACGCTCCCTCCCCTTACAAAGCCCTTACAGCAACACTTCACGCTCCCTCCCCTCACAAAGCCCTTACAGCAACACTTCACGTTCCCTCCCCTCACAAAGCCCTTACAGCAACACTTCACGCTCCCTCCCCTCACAAAGCCCTTACAGCAACACTTCACGTTCCCTCCCCTCACAAAGCCCTTACAGCAACACTTCACGTTCCCTCCTCTCACAAAGCCCTTACAGCAACACTTCACGCTCCCTCCCCTCACTAATCCCTTACAGCAACACTTCATGCTCCCTTCCCTCACTAATCCCTTACAGCAACGCTGCATGCTCCATCCCCTTACAGGGCTTTGTATGTGTGTCCCTAGGATATCAATACAAAACCCCCTACCTTCCTTCCTGTTTGAGATGTCACTCCTCTCACTCTAACTACTGTTACTGAGGAGTGGATATGGCAGTTATCCCCAACCTTTTTGAAACGTGGCACACCTTGACGGGATGTACACTTACTGGTTACGACCTCCATCTCATCTGATCAATTCTGCAAACCATCTATTTCCTGTGAATTTTTAAAATATATATTAAATCGGGTTTATTTGAAATATTTGAATAGTTCCTTACTCATGATTGTTAATTTGTGTATAGCCTTTTAAGATTGTCCTGCGACTCTATACCAGAAAGAAGAAAATGTAGCTAGGTCCGGGAAAATAGGTCTTTAGTTTTGAATAGTTTGGGCTACAGACTATTCATTGTAAAGGTGGAACCACGGACACAATGCTCTGTTTGTTTCTATGGCAGAAGCTGTGGTATAGTTAAGCCCAGAGCCATACTGTACCAGAGGCTGTGGTATAGTTAAGCCCAGAGCCATATTGTACCAGAGGCTGTGGTATAGTTAAGCCCAGAGCCATACTGTACCAGAGGCCGTGGTATAGTAAAGCCCAGAGCCATACTATACCAGAGGCTGTGGTATAGTTAACCCCAGAGCCATACTGTACCAGAGGCCGTGGTATAGTTAACCCCAGAGCCATACTGTACCAGAGGCTGTGGTATAGTTAAGCCCAGAGCCATACTGTACCAGAGGCTGTGGTATAGTTAAGCCCAGAGCCATACTGTACCAGAGGCTGTGGTATAGTAAAGCCCAGAGCCATACTGTACCAGAGGCTGTGGTATAGTTAAGCCCAGAGCCATACTGTACCAGAGGCTGTGGTATAGTTAAGCCCAGAGCCATACTGTACCAGGGGCTGTGGTATAGTTAAGCCCAGAGCCATACTGTACCAGAGGCTGTGGTATAGTTAAGCCCAGAGCCATACTGTACCAGAGGCTGTGGTATAGTTAAGCCCAGAGCCATACTGTACCAGAGGCTGTGGTATAGTTAAGCCCAGAGCCATACTGTACCAGAGGCTGTGGTATAGTTAAGCCCAGAGCCATACTGTACCAGAGGCTGTGGTATAGTTAAGCCCAGAGCCATACTGTACCAGGGGCTGTGGTATAGTTAAGCCCAGAGCCATACTGTACCAGAGGCTGTGGTATAGTTAAGCCCAGAGCCATACTGTACCAGAGGCTGTGGTATAGTTAAGCCCAGAGCCATACTGTACCAGAGGCTGTGGTATAGTTAAGCCCAGAGCCATACTGTACCAGAGGCTGTGGTATAGTTAAGCCCAGAGCCATACTGTACCAGAGGCTGTGGTATAGTTAAGCCCAGAGCCATACTGTGCCAGAGGCTGTGGTATAGTTAAGCCCAGAGCCATACTGTACCAGAGGCTGTGGTATAGCAAAGCCAAGAGCCGTACTGTACCAGAGGCTGTGGTATAGTTAAGCCCAGAGCCATACTGTGCCAGAGGCTGTGGTATAGTTAAGACCAGAGCCATACTTTATTAAATAAATGACTCTGGCTAAGCCTAAGAAGACTTTGCTAATGGTTTTCACAGACAAATTAAAATGATACAAATTACTTTGTTCGTGATGCGCCGCCCCTCAAATGATACAAATGTAATACCAGCCTGTGCACACCAGACTTGAAACAATGACACAGATGTAACCATTTAATGTTTTATCTGACCGCCACTCGTGCTCCTAAGTCAAAATGCCATGTGCATTACATCCACAGGCCGTGTTTAGAAGTGAGTGTAAAGTGTGAGTGTAAAATGTTATAAAGAATAGGAACATTTCCTCAAGGCACACCAGTGTGGGAACCACTGGGATAGGGGACAGTTTCTGTAAAACAAGGGGCTGTGAATAGTGGAAGCCTGTTGGGAGGTGTTACAGTTTCCACCTGGCTCCTTGGAGTGGTTTGTCTCATGTACAGAGTCACAGCCAGGCTAACACGAGACAGTGGACTGGAACAAGGTCTAGTGCTGTGGGCTGCAGTATCAGGTGTGAGATTAGTTATTTTGTGGCTGAATGAGCAAACTGTACATGGCCAGGTGACAGAGTAGGTTATGGTGAGTAATGTGGGTGTACCTTGTGTGTCTGCAGATAAAGCCTATTAACTAATTTCACCACAATATTAACAGAGCAGAGAAGTCTGTCTCTCCGCCCGCCCGTCTGTCCGTCTAGTCCACAAAAGCCAAATATTTGACTTTACACGACTGTAATGTAGACATTTCATGGCCCCCAACTGAATAACAACCCAATGAACACTGTCAGGCAGTAAGCATGTGCTTCAAATACATCCCTTTCATTAAAGTACCCGGCCGTGCCAAGGGTGAGGTAAACCATTTGCTTGCGGGAAGTTTATTTGATTTCATTATGAGATAGAAGAGTACACTTTTATTTTTTAATATATTTTTTCAATTGATCAAATCAAATGTCACATGCGCCGAATACAAGAAGTGGAGACTTTACCGTGAAATGCTGACTTACCCTTAGCCAACGGTGCAGTTCAAGAAGAAGAAAGAATTTACCAAGTAGACTAAAACAATAAGAATAATGAGGCTATATACAGGGGGCACCAGTACCCAGTCAGTGTGCAGGGGTGCAGGCTAGATGAGGTCATTTCTACATATGTACACTCAGGGAGTGCAGTTTAAGCTGAACTTTTCCCATTATGCTAGCTCATCTCAGCCACGTTTCAGGCAAAGAGCGTACCACTAAGTCAAAGGGGCTTGGACAGAGGGCCAGAGGGGAGAAGAGGGGAGTTCTGGGTAGACTTTTAATGCTTTCAACAGCAAAAGTACGCCCAAGCCCTCACAATTAGTTCAGTCTTCTTCGATTATTTGCTTCCACAGCAAAGAACAAGAAAAGACAAACAAGGAAAGAGAACAAATGCAATTTTCCCACAAGGATGCTTTAAACCCTACTTACTTCTTTGGGAGGGGGCTGTGGGCAGGGTGCAGTGGGGGGGTTGGGGGGTTATCAATACTGGAGATTTCTGCTGTTGTAGTGTACATCATTGGTGTTCTCTTGCCCAGTCCTTCAGATAGCGATTTAAGGATAACAAGAGTTTGTGTGGGTGGGTGGCGTTCTACTAAGCTAACATATGGAATGGTTTTAAGATTTTCATACCATGGATATTTCATCTATTTGATTGGGATTCTTAAGACCCCTGTGGACCCCTGTAGGTATTGTTTAAAAAAAGTTATTATTTGATGAAACATTGAATTTGGCCTTTTGAATAATACGTTCATAAATGGCAAAACAGATGGTCAGAAATACATCTAATGGAAGTATGTTATGAAGTGTCAGAGATATATCACCCATATTTAACCCCTTTGTTTTTAACACGTTCATTTTGTGTTCAAATTCCTGCCCTGGGCTTTTAATGTTACCGTTGTCTCTTTGGGAGATTGACTGTCGACAGCCATTTTGTTTCTGGCTGTGACGTAGCTAGCCAGGCCTCCTCTTGTAGACCTCCCAGGTATCTGCAGAGAACATGGAGAGACCGTTTATTTTCTGAATATGAGGAAGACTATTGCTCTCAAAGAGGCTAAACCTTAACAAGGGGAAAGAAAACACAGAAAGTGTGTACATGCTTTGATTATTCTTATTCCAAACATTAGTCACCAGAGAGACCAAACAGTTTAGCCTGTAGCCTTCGTCACGACTATCACTCCACTCCACCCTACCCTATCCTACACCTAGCCCTTAGCTAGTTGGCGCTAGAGGTTAATTCAGTGGTGCAGTATCTTCAACCTCCATCTACCAGAGCCAATTAGCAATTAGCCTCCTCCCACGCTACCAGCTAGTGCAGCGCAGAGTGCACCAGAGGGATGGCCCCCACTCACTGCTTTCTGCCTTGATGTGTTTTCATCAGGAAACTGAACATGTCAGAGGAACTGAAGGACCAGTAACGACGGCTCGGCTTTGCAGAGAGACGCGGTAAGTACAGAAAGTTATTGGAGATGATTAATGTGTTTTCACTTTATGGTGTATTGTGGGTAACATGGATGCTGAGGCTGTGATTGGTTGGATGTATTCAAAACCTAGAAGTAATGAATTCAAATGTGATTTTGAAGTAACTCAACAGAATAGTATAGGATCCCATTTGTTAGCTTGTCAGGCAAGTGGGCTTGAAAGTAACAAATTGACAAGACTGAAAAAAATGTGGCAATTTTGTTTCTCATTAGTCCACTGTTCATACAGTCCCAAAATGGTTTGCATGTCAGCAATCAAGTTTAAGATATTGGACTTTCAAGAAGCAAAGTGTAATCAGCCACATCATCATGATACCACCCTGCATACCGCTGCTGGCTTGCTTCTGAAGCTAAGCAGGGTTGGTACTGGTCAGTCCCTGGATGGGAGAACAGATGGTGCTGGAAATGGTGTTGTAGGGCCAGTATTAGGCACTCTTTCCTCTGGTCTAAAAACATATCCCAATGCCCCAGGGCAGTGATTGGGGACATTGCCCTGTGTACGGGTGCCGTCTTTCGGATGGGACGTTAAACGGGTGTCCTGACTCTCTGAGGTCATTAAAGATCCCATGGCACTTATCGTAAGAATAGGGGTGTTAACCCTGGTGTCCTGGCTAAATTCCCAATCTGGCCCTCAAACCTATCACAGTCACCTAATAATCCCCAGTTTACAATTGGCTCATTCATCCCCCTCCTCTCCCCTGTAACTATTCCCCAGGTCTTTGCTGTAAATGAGAACATGTTCTCAGTCAACTTACCAGCTAAAATAACAGATAAATTAAATAAATAAAATAAAAATGCAAAATTAGAATTGAGCTAATAATAATCAGAGGCAAGGCAATTGATATCACATTATTACTATTATGTTGTCAAGAGGCATTTCCTCACATGTTGCCAGGAATGCTCTTGCCTTAACAAGTTACATGGCTTTGAAACAAGTTTTACTTCAAAGATATTGCGTTTGAACTCAGAGGACTCTATCCACTGCATGTCTGTCCATGAAGTCTGAGACTTCTGTAGCATTTTTCAGACCAATTTTTTTGAGGATTCTTCAGCCCCAACGACATCAATCGGCATTTCTTTTTTTTCTTTTTCTCTTCAACTGGCAACATCCAAGATAGGTGTGTGTGTGGGAAGGCTTGAAGGATTTCAAAGCCATCATATCTGTCTCCACCACCCCCAAAAATCCTGAGGTAAAAAAATAATAATGAAAAAAGTCCACTTTCGAAGCACAAACTCTACAGGCTTCTTTCTCGAGCCAGCCAGAGCCAGGGAAAAGCCAACAGACCAGGTTGTCAATAGCAGGGAACTGAAAGAGAATGTGCTCTGACATGACAACTCATGATGAGAAATCAATAGTCTCCCTCTCTATGTCCTCTGAAAAGAGGGAGTTAAAAGACGGGGAGAAAATGAAGAGAAAAGAAGGAGTGAAAGGGAAGGGATTGAGGGTTATGGTCTTGAACCCATGTCATGTGTGAAGCTGAGATACCAGGGGGTCTTCAAAGGTATTGACTGTAGGTCCCCCTAGACCTGGACACAAGCATATATAGGGGAGTAATTCAATATGTACTCTGGGCAGAAGTTTATACTAGTCATCTGAATTAGTAGATTATTGAATGAAGAAATGTTCAAACAAAAGAGTAAACAAATTAACAAAAATATTTTGTCACCAAATAGGGTAGAATATTTTTTAATTTGAACTTTTTTTAAAACTTTTTAAAACTTTTTTTAACTAGGCAAGCTAGTTAAAAACAAATTCTTATTTACAATGACGGCCTATCCCAGCCAAACCCTGGCCCGTACAACGCTGGGCCAATTGTGCGCCGCGCTACAGGATTCCTAATCACGGCCGGCTGTGATACAGCCTGGAATTGAGGCAGGGTCTGTAGTGACACCTCTAGCACTGAAATGCAGTGTCTTAGACCGCTGCGCCACTCGAGACCCCTTCCAAATCTGTCCTGAAATAACATGCCATTACTAATCATTCCTTAATAGCACTCAAGCCTTACATACTGTAGTGTTATGAATACATCTCAAATAGGTCATCATGGGACTTATTGAAGTGCCTTGTTGAATGATGGGGGTGGTATGTTTGAAATGACTTTGACCTATTCTAACAGTATGTTTTAGATGGAACATATACAGACACATTGCCTCATTAAAATTGATGCAGGCCGCATTACAAATAAAATAGCACCCATCCCAGCTTATATCCTCAATATCTAGTTCATTTGCAATACAAAAGCAGTCATCTTTCAAAATCGACTTTAATATAACTATCATGCTTTACTTGATCTGTCAGGAACATGAAACATTACCAACACAGAGTTTGGAAATGGAGGGAGATTCTATTAACATGTAGTATGAATAGTTTGACTAGCTCACGTGTTCTGTTCAAACAGAAATACATTGCTGTTATTGAGAGAACAGCACCAACATTTCTGATCTTTTAAGAATTCAATATACACTGATCTTAATGTCCCTGTAGGGGGAATGGAATGATGTGTATGAAACGACGTTTGCACAACCTTCAATTCAAATGGAGCCCTTTCAGAAAACAGTAATGACGCATATTTTTTTTAAGATGGGAAAGGGACAGACGACAAATAACATTTGAAGAATGTATATTTTCCACTAAAGCGGAAAATGCTTCTTTTTAATTGAGTATTTAATATCCCGGGCCAAGGCTCAGCTCTAGTCTTACTGCAGCCGTTCATTCTAATCCATTGCATTGTATCCCTGGCTGAGCTGTCGAACGCTCCAGCCATAGTCTCTGAGAGATTCCGGTGTGAATCAGGCTATCGGCTCCTTCCCTCGCCTCTCTCTGTTAATAATGTGAACGAGTGCATTAGGGATTCTAACGGCCCTCGAGTGCTATACTATCGGAATGGGTTAAATGTGGAGATCCACTCGCCTGCCTTTGGGGCCCGAATAGCTAAGAAGGGCATATCCTCCATCTCACTTTTCCCTCTCCTCCTTTCTCCTCTCTGTTGTGTGAGGCTCGCTCTCTCCATCCCTTGCTTCCTATTGATTTTTCCCAGCCACCTCTAATAAGATAACCGATGTCGCCTTAAAAGAAATGCTGTAGAATGTTAATGTATCAACACCAGCGGCCCAACGTCTGTTCTACTTTCATAGACGTGTTTGTATGTGCGTTGGGGGTGGGGGGGGGGGGTTGTAAAAAGAGAACAGGTGAGTGGATCAGGTGAGGTTTAAGAAGATCGGAAGGTTTAAGAGAGAGGAAAGAAGAGGAGGATGGAATACAACGGAGGAGAGGATGCCAGCTGGTGCAGAGTGGATTCACCTGTCCTGTTGCTCCTCTCCTCCTCTCCTCCTCTCCTCCTCTTTGGAGCTATGGCCAATTCATCTTCATTTCCCCCTCTCTGCCACCCCAACACCAGCTAGACAGAGCGCCACAACTAGGCTTTGTGAAATCTCACCTTCCCTACTGTCTTTCTCTAGCAATGATTAAGCTATCTACCTTCCTGCGATACAACGTAGATGTTGGTTGGAATGAGTCACTCGACAATGTTTTTATTGCGTTTCTTTTCTTTATTTCGCCGCATGATTTAACCTTATATCGACACGTGTCTTAAGACTTAAATCACATTGGCTGCATTCACTTATTATTCACATAGCCCAATTCATTTATTGGTCTTTTGACCAATCAGATCCACTC